>NC_074671.1:64484071-64649767 GCF_029448725.1 Salvelinus fontinalis | reverse complement strand
GTGTATCATTAAATAAAGTTGTAAAACAATCCCCCCCAAACTAATGGTGAAAAGTGATCATCACACCATCTCTATCTGATACATGTTAGGGGCGGAAGGTAGCCTCGTGGTTAGAGCATTGGGCCAGTAACCAAAAGGTTGCTTGATCGAATGCCCGAGCTGACAAGGTAAAGATCTGTTGTTCTTCCTCTGACCAAGGCACTGTTCCTTGGCCATCATTGTAAATAAGAATTTGTTCTTAACTGACTTGCCTAGTTAAACAAAGGTTCAATTAAAAAAAAAAGTGTATACTAGCTCCTTCCCACAGAATACTGCAGAGGGACAACCTGGTCTCAGAGCAAAAAGTATTATATTATATAAAAAACATCCATGCCACTCCATTTAGTATGTTAGGTAACATTACATTGGACTACCAATATAAACTGAACTAAAATATAAACTAAACATGTAAAGTGTTGGTTTCATGAGCTGAAATAAAATCCAGCAATGTTCCATATGCACAAAAAGCTAATGTCTCTCAAATGTTGTGCACAACTTTGTTTATATCCCTGTTAGTGAGCATTTCAGCCTTTGTCAAGATAATCCATCCACCTGACAGGTGTGGCATATCAAGATGCTGATAAAACAGCATTATCATTACACAGGTGCACCTTGTGCTGGGGGACAATAAAAGGCCACACAACACAATGTCATAGATGTCTCAAGTTTAGGGAATGTGCAATTGTCATGATGACTGCAAGAATGTCCACCAGAGCTGTTGCCAGAGAACTCAATATTTATATATCTACCATAAGTCACCTCTAGCGTCCTTTTAGAGAATTTGGCAGTACATCCAACCGGCCTCACAACTGCAGATCACATGTAACCACGGCAGCCCAGGACCTCTTCACCTGCAGGATTGTCTGGGAGGGGGGGGGGGGGGGCGCCGAGTAGTATTCCTGTCTGTAATAAAGACCTTTTCTGGGGAAAAACTCATGCTGAGTGGCTGGGCCTGGCTCCCAAGTGGGCCTATGCCCTCCCAAATCCCACCCATGGCTGAGCCCCTGCCCAGTCCTGTGAAATCCATAGATTAGGGCCTCATTTATTTCAATTGACTGATTTCCTTATACGAACTGTAAATCTTTGAAATTGTTGCGTTTAGATTGTTATTCAGTATAATACGATGTATCGTATGTTATGAATTACAATTCGAATGTTATTTTACGCATTGATATTCATACAATATGTTACGAACTTGTAATATGTATGATATGTTACGAATTCCAATTTGTTCTTGCTAACTTTAGCTAGGTTACGGGTGAGGGGTTTAACTTCTTGTGGCTGCAGGGGCAGTATTGAGTAGCTTGGATGAAAGGTGCACAGAGGTGCCCAGAGTAAACGGCCTGCTCCTCAATCATAGTTTCTAATATATGCATATTATTAGTAGTATTGGATGGAAAACACTCTGAAGTTTCTAAAACTGTTTGAATTATGTCTGAGTATAACAGAACTCATATGGCAGGCAAAAACCTGAGAAAAAATCCAAACAGGATGTGGAAATTATTAGGCTGGACGATTTTCAACCAAGATCCCATTGAAATCACAGCGAGATATGAATGAGTTTTCACTTCCTACGGCTTCCACTAGATGTCAACCGTCTGTAGAACTGAAGGGGGGTCGAATGAGAGAGGAATTAGTCAGGTCCGCCACGACCTGACCATTCTTTGACCATGCGCGTGCGTTCACATAAAAGAGGGAGCTCTGATCCATCGCTCATCTGAAGTCAATGTAATTCTCCGGTTGGAACGTTATTCAAGATTTATGTTAACAACATTCTAAAGATTGATTCAATACATCGTTTGACATGTTTCTACTGACTGTTACGGAACTTTTGGACATTTCGTCAGCTTTTAGGGAACGCGCTTCGTGACTTTGGAATTGTTTACCAAACGCGCTAACAAAAGTAGCTAATTGGACATAAATAACGGACATTATCGAACAAATCAAGCATTTATTGTGGACCTGGGATTCCTGGGAGTGCATTCTGATGAAGATCAAAGGTAAGGGAACATTTATCATGTAATTTCCGGTTTCTGTTGACTCCAACATGGCGGCTAATTTGACGATTGTTCTGAGCGCCGTCTCAGATTATTGCATGGTTTGCTTTTTCCGTAAAGTATTTTTGAAAATCGTACACAGCAGTTGCTTTAAGGAGAGGTATATCTATAATTCCATGTGTATACCTTGTATAATCATCTACATTTATGATGAGTATTTCTGTTGAATCGATGTGGCTATGCAAAATCACTGGATGTTTTTGGAACTAGTGAATGTAACGCGCCAATGTAAACTCAGATTTTTTTATATAAATATGAACTTTATCAAACAAAACATACATGTATTGTGTAACATGAAGTCCTATGAGTGTCATCTGATGAAGATCATCAAAGGTTAGTGATTCAGTTTATCTCTATTTGTGCTTTTTGTGACTCCTATCTTTGGCTGGAAAAATGGCTGTGCTTATTGTGGTTTGGTGTGACCTAACATAATCGTTTGTGGTGCTTTCGCTGAAAAGCATATTTAAAAATCGGACAATTTGGTGGGATTAACAACAAGATTACCTTTTAAATGGTATAAGACATGTATGTCTGAGGAATTTGAATTATTAGATTTGTTTTTTGAATTTGGCGCCCTGCACTTTCACTGGCTGTTGTCATATCGATCCCGTTATCGGGATTGCAGCCCTAAGAAGTTTTAAGGTAGAGTTAAATGGGTTTAGGGAAAAGATTAGATAACATAGCTAAAAAGTAATAAGTAGTTACAAAGTTGCTATGAGCTATAATGCTAAAGTCCTCCTTGATAAGATTCAAACACGCAGCTTTTGGTTAGACGTTTGACTTACCCACCCCTCCACAGAGCAGGAGTAAGGCTTCTCCCCTGTGTGTATACATTGGTGTGTTAAGATGCTATGGTGAGAGAAACTCACCCAAAAGTCAGAGCAGACGTAAGCAGGCTTCTCTCATTCGTGTGTTCTCTGATGAACTTTTAGCTCATTTGATGTTTTGAAGCATTTTACACAGTCAGAGCAGAAGTAACGCTTCTCTCCTATGTGTATACGTTGGTGTGTTTTTAAGGTGCCCAGATGAGAGAAACTCGCCCCACAGTCATAGCAGAAGTAAGGCTTCTCTCCTGTGTGTAAACGTTCATGTGATTTTAAGGTGGAAGGGTGAGAGAAACTAGTTCCACAGTCAGGGCAGACGTAAGGCTTCTCTCCTGTGTGTGTTCGCTGATGAGATTTTAGCTCATATAATGTTTTAAAACATTTTCCACAGTCAGAGCAGACGTAAGGCTTCTCTCCTGTGTGTATACGTTGGTGTTTTTTTAAGTGGGTACGTTGAGAGAAACTCGCCCCACAGTCAGAGCAGAAGAAAGGCTTCTCTCCTGTGTGTATACGTTCATGTGTTTTTAAGCCGGAAAGGTGAGAGAAACTAGTTACACAGTCAGGGCAGACGTAAGGCTTCTCTCCTGTGTGTGTTCTCTGATGAACTTTTAGCTGAGCGGATGTTTTAAAACGTTTTCCACAGTCAGAGCAGGAGTAAGGCTTCTCTCCTGTATGTATACGTTCATGTGTTTTTAAGTTGGAAAGTGTAGAGAAACTAGTTCCACAGTCAGGGCAGACGTACGGCTTCTCTCCTGTGTGTGTTCTCTGATGAACTTTTAGCTGAGCGTATGTTTGAAAACGTTTTCCACAGTCAGAGCAGGAGTAAGGCTTCTCTCCTGTATGTATACGTTCATGTGTTTTTAAGTTGGAAAGGTGAGAGAAACTAGTTCCACAGTCAGGGCAGACGTAAGGCTTCTCTCCTGTGTGTGTTCTCTGATGAGATTTTAGCTTATTTGATGTTTTAAAACGTTTTCCACAGTCAGAGCAGACGTAAGGCTTCTCCCCTGTATGTATACGTTCATGTGATTTTAAGTCGGAAAGTTGAGAGAAACTCGCCACACAGTCAGAGCAGGAATACGGTTTCTCTCCTGTGTGTTTTCTTAGGTGTATTTTTAGCTTCGATAGAAATGGGAAAATCTTCCCACAATGTGGGCAGTGGTGAGACCTCTTAGCTCTGTGATCTTCCTGCTGTTGCTCTCTGGATGTAGAGAATGTCTCAACATGGTATCCTGTGTGAAAATCAGAAGAACCAGTCAGTTGGTGTGATATACATGTCAATGAAATGTAGTTTATGAAGCACTTTCTACATCAGTAGTTGTCACAAAGTGCTGAACAGAAACCCAGCCTAAAATCCACAAAGAGCAAGCAATGCAGATGTAGAAGCAGTGGCCACAAACTCTCTAGAAAAAAGGAACCTAGGAAGAAACGTAGAGAGGAACCAGGCTCAGAGCGGTGACCATTCCTCTTCTGGTCATATCGGGTGGCTAGAGCAACCGAAAGGTTGCAAGATCAAATCCCCGAGCTGACAAGGTAAAAATCTGTCGTTCTGCCCCTGAATAAGGCAGTTAACCCACTGTTCCTAGGCCGTCATTGAAAATAAGAATTTGTTCTTAACTGACTTGCCTAGTTAACCTGTTTGGGCGCATGTCCAAACGCTAGAGGGATACCTACGACAACATCCGGTAAAATTGCAGAGCGCAAAATTCAAAATACAAAAATCGTAATATTAAACATTCATGACAATACAAGTGTCTTACATCATTTAAAAGCTTCTTGTTAATCCAACTGCGTTGTCAGATTTGAAAAAGGCTTTAGAGAAAGCATACCATGCGATTATCTGAGGACAGCGCCCCACGTCAAAATACTTTTTCAACCAGCACAGGCGTCACAAAATCAGACAGCAATTAAATAAATCACTTACCTTTGAAGATCTTCCTCTGATTGCAATCCCAAGGGTCCCAGCTACACAATGATAAACGATAAAGTCCTTCATTATATCCCAAAAATGTCAGTTTAGATGGCGCGTTTGATTCAGTAATTCACTCATTCAACATGCACACAAACCAATCCAAAAAGTGAAAGTCAAACGATGTTTCCAATTAATCCTCGGGTATTCTAATATCTAAATAAACAATAATATTTAGACGGAGAATAGTGTGTTTAATAGCGAAGATAAATAACGAAGAGCGCACTGTCGTTGATGCACGCAACATGACTACTTTTCTAATGGGGGACACCTTGGAAAAACTACAAATACCTGAAACCCATTCTAAAGACTGGTGATATCTAGTGGAAGCCATAGGAACTGCAATCTGGGTCCTATCTATTTGTATATCCCATAGGCAAGCACTGAAAAAACCTGTGACCTCAAAATAAACATTCCGAATGGATTTTCCTCAGGTTTTCACCTGCCATATCAGTTCTGTTATACTCAGACATTATTTTAACAGTTTTAGAAACTTCAGAGTGTTTTCTATCCAATGCTATCAAGTATATGCATCTCCTAGCTTTTGGGCAGTTTACAGGCAGTTTACTTTGGGCACGTCAGTCATCTGAAATTCCGGACAATAATCAGTATGCTAAGAAAGTTAAAAAAAGGTTAAAAAAATTAATTAAAATAAATACACTACCATTAGTGGTGAAATGAATAAATGAATAAATTCTAAAGATTGGGGTCACTTACAAATGTCCTTGTTTTTGAAAGAAAAGCATTTTTTTTGTCCATTCAAATAATGTCAAATTGATCAGAAATACAGTGTAGACATTGTTAATGTTGTAAATGACTATTGTAGCTGGAAATGGCTAAAGATCTCATACAACGCTGTGTACTACTCCCTTCACAGAACAGAGCAAACTGGCTCTAACCAGAATAGTGTCTAGAAGGCCAGCATCCCGGAGTCACCTCTTCACAGTTGACGTTGAGACTGTTGTTTTGCGTGTACTATTTAATTAAGCTGCCAGTTGAGGACTTGTGAGACGTCTGTTTCTCAAACTTGACACTCTAATGTACTTGTCCTCTTGCCCAGTTGTGCACCGGCGCCTCCCACTCCTTTTACTATTCTGGTTAAAGCCAGTTTGCGCTGGTTAAATTAAAAAATATATATATTCTCATCAATCTACAAACAATACCCCATAATGGCATCACAATACCCCATAATGACTGAAATATGACATTTACGTAAGTATTCAGACCCTTTACACAATAGTTAGTTGAAGCACCTTTGAGTCTTTTTGGGTATGAAGCTACAAGCTTGAAACACTTGTATTTGGGGAGTTTCTCCCATTCTTCTCTGCAGATCCTCTCAAGCTCTGCCAGATTGGATGGGGAGCGTCTCTGCAAAGCTATTTCCAGGTCTCTCCAGAGATGTTTGATCGGGTTCAAGTCCGGGCTCCGGCTGGGCCACTCAATGACATTGAGACTTGTACCGAAGCCACTCCCACGTTGTATTGGCTGTGTGCTTAGGGTCATTGTCCTGTTGGAAGGTGAACCTTCACCCCAGTTTGAGGTCCCGAGCGCTCTCAAGTAGGTTTTCATCAAGGATCTCTCTATACGCTATGCGCTGACTGCAGCACATTTCCAGCCTAGATGAGGTTGAGGAGCTGCTGTACAAAGATTTAATCCATTGATTTGGACGCCTCCGTCGTCCTTTCAAATGTGTAAGGTTTCTCATTTCCGATTGCCCTGTCTTTTATGTAGATGAAGCGTATTTTGCCATTGAGATCTGGAAAGTATTTGCGTGGGCTGCCTGCTTCTCTCTCACTGCTAGCATCTGAGAAGATTAGCATCTGTCTGCTCAGCCATGCTTTGTCTGTTTCTGTTCTTTCTTCTTTCTGCCCATGAAGTCGTGCGGTCGCCTTCTGTTATAATCAACAGACACAGCCAGGGTTGCCAGGTCCAGTGTAAATGTCTAAGCGAATGACCACTCAAAACCCGCCCACAAGGCTTGAAAACGTTTTTATTTTTTTATTGCAGCAAATGAGGAGTTGCCACATTTATCCAATAGGTGTCTCCATAATGACAATCTACACTGATTGCAAAAAACATGAAAGGACACCTTAATATTGAGTTGCACCCCCCCTTGGCCTTTGAACAGCCCCAACTCATCTGGACATGGTGTCAAAAGTGTTCCATAGGGATGCTTCGCCATCTGGCAGTCGGACGGACGGATCTGGGTTTGGCGAGTGCCGGGAGAATGCTTCCTGCCCCCGGTGCATAGTGCCGGCTGTGGGGTTTGGTGGAGGAGGAATGACGGTCTGGGGCTGTTTTTCATGGTTCGGGCTAAGCCCCTTAGTTCCAGTGAAGGGAAACCTTAATGCTACAGCATAAAATTACATTCTAGACGATTCTGTGCTTCCAACTTTGTGGCAACAGTTCGGGGAAGACCATTTCCTGTTTCAGCATGACAATGCCCCCGTGCACAAAGCGAAGTCCACACAGAAATGGTTTGTCGAGATCGGTGTGGAAGAACTTGACTGGCCTGCACAGAGCCCTGACCTGAGGAGCAGCCACAGACCGTTGTTCCTCGTCCACCGAACTTTGCAGTTGGCCCTGTGCATTGGGGCGGGTGGTGTTCTCCTGGCGTCCGCCAATCCCAGATTTGTCTGTCTGACTGACAGATGGTGAAGTGTAATTCATTACTACAGAGAATGCGTTTCCACTGCTCCAGAGGCCAACACTTTACATGTGGTGTTTATATTTTTGTTCAGTATAGTATGATATGTTACCTTTGATATGGTTACATAAGACAGAAGGTGGAACAAACTCCCTCACGACGCCAGGTCAGCGGAGTCAATCACCACCTTCCGGAGACACCTGAAACCCCACCTCTTTAAGGAATACCTAGGATAGGATAAAGTAATCCTTCCAACCCCCCCCCCCCCCCTTAAAAGAGTTAGATGCACTATTGTAAAGTGGTTGTTCCACTGGATATCATAAGGTGAATGCACCAATTTGTAAGTCGCTCTGGATAAGAGCGTCTGCTAAATGACTTAAATGTAAATGTATACTTTGCTACGTTCATCTGTCCCTTGATCCTGACAAGTCACCCAGTCCCTGCCGCTGAAAAACATCCCCACAGCAAGCTGCTGCCACTACCATCCTTCACCGTAGGGATGGTGCCAGGTTTGCTCCAGACATGACGCTTGGCATTCAGGCCAAAGAGTTCAATCTTGGTTTCATCAGACCAGAGAATCTTGTTTCTCATGGTCAGAGTCCTTTAGGTGCCTTTTGGCAAACTCCAAGCGGACTGTCATGTGCCTTTTACTAGGCAGTGGCTTCCGCCTGGGCACTCTACCATAAAGCCATGATTAGTGGAGACCTGCAGAGATGGTTTTCCTTCTGGAAGATTCTCTCATCTCCATAGAGGAACTCTGGAGCTCTGTCAGAGTGACCATCGGGTTCTTGGTTACCTCCCTGACCAAGGCCCTTCTCCCCCGATTGCTCAGTTTGGCCGGGTGGCCAGCTCTAGGAAGAGTCTTGGTGGTTCAAAACTTCTTCCATTGTAGAATGATGGAGGCCTCTGTGTTCTTGGGGACCTTTAATGCTGCAGAAATGTTTTGGTACCGGTCCCCAGATCTGTGCCGACACAATCCTGTCACGGAGCTCTACGGACAAATCCTTCCACCTCATGACTTGGTTTTTACTCTGACATGCACTGTCAACTGTGGGACCTTAAATAGACAGGTGTGTGCCTGTCCAAATCATATCCAATCAATTGAATTTACTACAGGTGGACTCCAAGTTGTAAAAACTTCTCAAGGATCATCTCATAGCAAAGGGTCGGAAAATGTATGTAAATAAGCAATTCTTATCATTTTTTTTTTTTTTTTACATTTGCAAGAATTTCTAAAAACCTGTTTTGGCTTTGTCATTATGGGGTATTGTGTGTAGATTGACGAGGAAAAACATGTAATCAATTTTAAAATAAGGCTGTAACGTACCAAAATGGGAAAAATGGGAAGGGGTCTGACAGTGCCCACGGAAAGTATTCAGAACCCTTGACTTTTTCCACATTTTGTTTTTTTACAGCATTATTCTAAAATTAAATAAAAAAATATCTTCAGCAATCTACACACAATACCCCATAATGACAAAGCGAAAACAAGTTTAGACATTTTTGCAAATTTATATATATAAAATAAAAAAAAGAGCCTCAAAATTGAGTTCAGATGCATCCTGTTTCCATTGATCATCCTTGAGATGTTTCTACAACTTGATATATAAAACATTTTAAATATACACTACTGTTCAAACGTTTGGGGTCACTTAGAAATGTCCTTGTTTTGAAAGAAAAGCACATTGATTGTCCATTAAAATAACATCAAATTCATCAGAAATACAGTGTGGACATTGTTATTGTTGTAAATGACTATTGTAGCTGGAAACGGCAGATATTTTATGGAATATCTACATAGGCGTACAGAGGCCCATTATCAGCAACCATCACTCCTGTGATCCAATGGCATGTTGTGTTAGCTAATCCAAGTTTATCATTTTAAAAGGCTAAAGGATCATTAGAAAACCCTTTTTGAATTTATGTTAGTACAGCTGAAAACTGTGGTGCTCGTTAAAGAAGCAATAAAACTGGCCTTTGCAACTCTGCCTAGAAGGCCAGCATCCCGGAGTCGCCTCTTCACTGTTGCCGTTGAGACTGGTGTTAAGTGACCCCAAACTTTTGAATTGAGCTCAGGTGCATCCTGTTTCCATTGATCATCCTTGAGATGTTTCTACAACTTGATATATAAAATATTAAATATATATGTATGAGATATAAATCATCAGGATGTGGTAGTCTACTGGTTATGTTCATCACTTCTCCAATCGTTGTTGAGATCTGATATTCTGTGCAGCAAACAAATTATAATTCAATATTGACAGTGATGATGCCATGGCCTATTTTGCAATGAGTTATGCCTAACTTGGTGATTGAGGGTATTACACATTTTCAACGTTTTTGAGACAATGTGTGGGAAAAGGCAGGCGTTACAAGTTTTAAAATGTTTTGCTTCGCTGTGAAGTCTTGAGATGTTCAGGGATGTGTGATGTCAGAATTACAGAATTCAACCTAGCAATAGACTGGTCATAATTTATGAAGATAACTTATAGATAGAACCTGCTCTTACCATGACTAACAGTTGTCCCAATCTTCTCCTCCTCTTCTTCATCTTTAATGTTGACATTCAGCTCCAGTGTTTGACTGCAGTCTTCCAGCTTCACTGATGCCATCTCTGGATCCTGCAGTGCAAACTGGGCTCCACCGTCACAATCAGGACCCAGTGACTGTAGGTTTCTACTCAGTGTGGAAGGAAAGTGGCAGGATGGGTTTGTGCTCACTGTTGATGTTACCGGCCTCAGACTTAATCTGAGTCGGCCTGTAGTAATAAAGACAAACAGACACAAAAGTTATTTTCTTGACAGTTCTGGCACTTTATTCTGTAAAAATATTTTCTCTTTTTTCTTATTCAATTATCTAATTTCAGTAGATCAGGTAGCTAATCCTTGACAAAACATTCATTCACATTAGACACAAAGTACACATTTTAAATTGCACAACATAAGAGCACTTAATCTATAGTAGATTTCTTAAATTCACATAAATGCATAAATGACTCAAAAACCATTTAGCACAAGGTTGCAGTATGTTTCAGGCAGCACTATGCACTATTTTCCTGAATAACCTTGTCTCTTACTACGGGACCAATCATGGAAGCTCCATCAGTCTGACAGTAGGTCCTCTTACTACGGGACCAGCCATGGAAGCTCCATCAGTCTGACAGTAGGTCCTCTTACTACGGGACCAGCCATGGAAGCTCCATCAGTCTGACAGTAGGTCCTCTTACTACAGGACCAACCATGGAAGCTCCATCAGTCTGACAGTAGGTCCTCGTACTACAAGACCAGCCATGGAAGCTCCATCAGTCTGACAGTAGGTCCTCTTACTACAAGACCACCCTTGGAAGCTCCATCAGTCTGACAGTAGGTCCTCTTACTACAGGACCAGCCATGGAAGCTCCATCAGTCTGACAGTAGGTCCTCTTACTACGGGACCAGCCATGGAAGCTCCATCAGTCTGACAGTAGGTCCTCTTACTACGGGACCAGCCATGGAAGCTCCATCAGTCTGACAGTAGGTCCTCTTACTACAGGACCAGCCACTTGGCACATATTTTCACTCAACAGCTACATGTCCCATTCTTTGGCATTTAAAAACACTGATGATTCTCCATTTCTGCTCCAGTTTCAACTGTTCTGCCTGCGGCTATGGAAGCCTGACCTGTTCACCAGACGTGCTGTTTTCAACTCTCTAGAGACAGCAGGAGCGGTAGAGATACTCTGAATGATCGGCTATGAAAAGCCAACTGACATTTACTCCTGAGGTGCTGACCTGTTGCACCCTCGACAACCACTGTGATTATTATTATTTGACACTGCTTGTCATCTATGAACATTTGAACATCTTGGCCATGTTCTGTTATAATCTCCAGCCAGAAGAGGTCTGGCCACCCCTCATAGCCTGGTTCCTCAAGGTTTCTTCCTAGGTTCTGGCCTTTCTAGAGGTTTTCCTAGCCACTGTGCTTCTACACCTTGCTGTTTGGGGTTTTAGGCTGGGTTTCTGCAAAGCACTTTGTGACATCAGCTGATGTAAGAAGGGCTTTATAATTACATTTGATTGGTTGATTGATGAGGCTGGGTCAAAATCTCTGACACTGAAGCTAAGGAATCCTATTCTGTACTTTTCCAGACAAAACCTTCTCAAACCTCAACAGTACTGAAAAGCTTTCACTTCTTTAACCCTCTTTCCTACTGATCAACCTTTAGGTTTCAACCACTCTGTCTCCTTCACATGTTCTTTAACATCATCATCCATGGACATAGATATTGGGACCTCAGAGATTCCTCCCTTCAATTTAGCATAAGCTCCAGGGTCATGCCTTCTGAGCTTCGTCCCATTATGATTTTCCAATTGAAGAATCTTCCCTTGCTGAACCTGACTAGCACACGATATTAACAATCTACCATTTTAAATGTTTTATTTCATCTTTATTTAACCAGGTAGGCTAGTTCAGAACAAGTTCTCATTTACACGGATGCGGCCCAGTTAAACTACACCTCTCTTTTTATGGCCTTGGTTAATCAAATAGGGTGTAAATCAGGCCCTGTTGTCTCCTCAAACACCATCCCAACTTTTCACTGACACATTAGTACTCTGTTCTTCCTGTCTTTCCACTACAGACCATTCACATTCTAGGCCCTCATCCTCCCACTCCATATCAGAACTGTCCCCCACATTGATCGCATTCCAGCACAGCTGTTGCTTCTCAAACTCTCTCTCCATTTCCATTGTTTCAGGGGTGTAAAACTCATCCCATTGACAACCGAGCCTCACAAGTTTCAAACTCATTCCATTGAGGGCCTAGTCTCCGCAGGTTACATTTTTTTCTCCATTTCAATTATAACCTAGACAATCAGATGAGCGGAGTTCCTTTATAATTAGTGACCTTAATTCATTAATCAAGTACAAGGGTGGAGCGAAAACCCGCAGACACTTGGTCCTCCATGGAATGAGTTTGATACGTGCTCCGATTCATCCGCATGAATCGACGCCATTCCATGCAGTTGGCCTCACTCTCCAAATGGTGAAGGAAAACTTCAGTTAGCTTCCCTCTATTTTGACACTCCACCACACAGCCTCGTATCGCCATTTCATCACGAGCAAACTCCTCCGTTTTGTCACCAAAGCCCCATATACTACCCACCACTGCGACCTGTACACTCTCGTTGGCTGGCCCTCGCTTCATACTCGTCGCCAAACCCACTGGTTCCAGGTCATCTACAAGACCCTGCTAGGTAAAGTCCCCCCTTATCTCAGCTCGCTGGTCACCATAGCAGCACCTACCTGTAGCACGCGCTCCAGCAGGTATATCTCTCTAGTCACCCCCAAAACCAATTCTTCCTTTGGACGCCTCTCCTTCCAGTTCTCTGCTGCCAATGACTGGAACGAACTACAAAAATCTTTGAAACTGGAAACACTTATCTCCCTCACTAGCTTTAAGCACCAGCTGTCAGAGCAGCTCATAGATTACTGCACCTGTACATAACCCATCTACAATTTAGCCCAAACAACTACCTCTTTACCTACTGTATTTATTAATTAATTTATTTTGCTCCTTTGCACCCCATCATCTCTGTCTCTACTTTGCACTTTCTTCCACTGCAAACCAACCATTCCAGTGTTTTTTAGTTTTTATTTTACTTGCTGTGTTGTATTCACTTCGCCTCCATGGCCTTTTTATATTTTTATTTATTTATACATATATTTGTTTGCCTTCACCTCCCTTATCTCACCTCACTTGCTCTCATTGTATATAGACTTATTTTTTTTCATTGTATTATTGACTATATGTTTGTCTTACTCCATGTGTAACTATGTGTTGTTGTATGTGTCGAACTGCTTTGCTTTATCTTGGCCAGGTCGCAATTGTAAATGAGAACGTGTTCTCAATTTGCCTACCAGGTTAAATAAAGGTTAAATAAAAAAATAAATAAAAAAAAAGATGACCGAAACCGTTGAAGCCGCCATTTGAAGAGCCTCGTCCGAATCATCCTGATCTCGCGAGCTTACATTAACGAAACAGTGTATGTAAACTCGCGAGATCAGGATGGTTCGGACGAGGCTATTTACCAGCTCATAAACAACATTTTACACAAAACCAAGAACATGTAAAAATGAACTGAAATAGGTGGAAGCTTTATGCAATGACTGACGAAATTATGTTCATACTGTAACGACCCTGGGTTTATAAGCGCGGAAATCGACTCTGCCGCTTGAGCATGCTTTTGCGGCACAGTCGATAGCGCGCCGGACCTCGGGGTAGGAGGTCGAGGGTTCGAGACCTGCTCCCTGTCTGTTTCATTACAATACACTCAGACAAACCTAAAGTCTACCTAAGTGACTTGTAAAAACGTTTTTAATCACGTTCTTCACTCACTCGGTTAGACCCCAAAATAACACACACAACTAAAACCTTTACCAAACGTGATAATACCTTGACAGATTTGTTACCTAGCATGTTATATATTCTTTCGACAATAGAAAGTTTAAATGTGTTATTACATACCTACAATGAAAAATTTGAAACGGACACAACCACTATCGACATAACACAGTTCTGTCGTTTTCTACCCGGAACTTCCTGTTCCCCTCTACGACAGTACAACAGCGTCATCTTCTTCTCTGGTATACTGACATTTACGCAAATATAACGTGTCTGCCTCCACCTACTGTACGGTTAGTAAACTGTAGAAAAATATACATTTCCAATGAGGAAAAGGGAAGGGGGAACAACATCAAAACAAAATACAAAAATAGATAAATAAAAACTTCCCACTCCTTCAGTCACAGTCCAATTCAAATCACATCCCTACACAGTCTCATGGGCCTCGTGGGGAGGAACATCTTCAGTCACAGTCCTATTCAAACTACAGTGTATGATATATATAGGAAAATTGTTCAATTCACACATCCCTACTGCATCTGATCTGGCGGACTCACTAAACACAAATACTTTGTTAGTAAATTATGGGTGTGATCTTAAATTCAATCTGGAGTGGCAGAGTGCGCTTGGACGTTTGTAAATTCAGAGCGTTGTCAGATTGTCAGTTCGTATCGCTCTCGGAGCGTTCAGAGCCACACTGGACGCTCTGGCGGAGGAGTAGGGTTTTATTTAATACATTATTTATACTTTTACTTTTGATACATAAGTATATTTTATCAATTACATTTACTTTTGATACTTATGTATATGTTAAACCAAATACTTTTAGACTTTTACTCAAGTAGTATTTTACTGGGTGGCTTTCACTTTTACCTTGATAGGAAAGGACTCAAGTTATCTTTACTTTTACTCAAGTATGACAATTATAAACAAAATAATACAAATGGGTACTTTTCCACCACTGCCTGCAATGCTTCCAATGTCAATTCCTGAACTCCCAAAAACCTTTCAGCTGCACATACAATTCATCTTTACAATCGGTATCCTTCAACTGGTGAACGACGTTATGAATCTCAACAGGTTGCGGGGCATCCACTGCCATAGCTTCCTCAGCACCAATCACTCTTTCAACTATTTCCCGCGCCTCCCAGTAGGAGAACTACTGTACAGTTTCTTGATGTGGATGTTCCCTGATATAAGAAACATGTATAAATGCCATTGGTCAGTTCCGGTGTTATGAAACTGATGGAGAATATTTGTAAAAAAACATTTAAAGTATTTATTTAACTAGGCACATAGCATACATAACAGGTTAGGATGATTAAAGTGGCAGTTAGGGGAATTAGCATGGCAGGTTAGGAGACTGGGGTTAAGGTTAGGAAAAGGGTTGGGCTTAGCTACAATTGTCAACAAGTGTTTTCCCAACGCAAAAGAAACGGTCACGGACGAATGGGGAGCATCAATTGGTGTAAACTTGATATCATGAAACACCCGATATCAGAGAACGACCCTAATTGCGGTCTGCAATTACACCCTTCTCGGATCAAGGGGGCAGGCTTCCAGTCTATAAGCATGCTTTCCACTGTGCTCAGAGGGCATTTTCGGTACTGCAGTTCAGCTGAAGCACGGCCTAATTCCCATTGATGGCCCCATAGCAAAGTCAATAAAAAAAAAATACAATTTGGTTATCAAGTTTGTAAATAAAAAATCCATTGAATTATTCAAGTAATTGCCTTAAGAGTCAGATTTTTTCCCATCACTCACAGCCAAAGTTATTAACTATTTTAGATTCATGCTGTGAGGTGGGTGAGCTTATGCCACATGCAGATGCTGAAGGGAAAACACACCTCTTGATCTGTGTGTTTATAATGTAGGTCAAGGTGCAGCCTCGTCTCATAGACTAGACGTAACATAGTAAATATAAATCAGGGACTCTCAAAATAGTGTGATATGTTACGTTTTTATGGTTACATAAGACAGACAGTTACTTAATAAATGGAACTTGGTGGTGCTGTACTGTAACAGTGAGCTGAGCCAGTTGAAAGTATTGACGCCAGGGATATATTGTTGGTGACTGTGTGTTCCTTCATTAGTTTTGTGTTTTTATTCATTTATTTCTGGTACTCTCCTACCTGAGAGGCATGAGGCCTGTGTGGCGTTGCACTGTTAAAAATCATCCCAGTGTGGAGATGAAACACCTGTGTGTTGCAAAGCCACATGCTCTGTCCTCTCTGCTCTACTTAGGTTTTTTAATGTGGGTAATACAGAGATAATACTAATACCGAGAGAACCACTGCTCTATCTAGGTGATTTAATGTGAATAATACTAATACAGAGATAACCATTGAACATGCATTTTCCATTATTTCATTGTTTACCACTTCAGTTCCTTAAATTTGTAGTTTAAAACATATACAGGGCATTATACAAGACCCCATGACGACATTTTCCACATTTTGTTACGTTACAGCCTTATACGAAAATTGATTAAATGCATTTTTCCCCCCTCATCAATATACACACTATACCCCATAATGACAAAGCGAAAACAGGTTTTTAGAAATATTTTCCAATTTATAAAAATGAACAGCTTATTTGCATAAGTATTCAGACCCTTTGCTCAGACTCGAAATTGAGCTCAAGTGCATCCTGTTTCCATTGATCATCCTTGAGATGTTTCTACAACTTGACTGGAGTCCACATGTAGTAAATTCAAATGATTGGACATGATTTGGAAAGGAACACACCTGTCTATATAAGGTCCCACAGTTGACAGTGCATGTCAGAGCAAAAACCAAGCAATGAAATTAAAGAAATTGTCCGTCGAGCTTCGAGACAGGTTTGTTGCAAGGCACAGATCTGAGGAAGAAAACCAAAACATTTCTCAAATCTCTGTTGGCTGGGCTCCCAGCTTGTGCCGTCAAACTCCTGCCCCACGTTGGGCGCAAACCTTTTAAGGGCCCCCGAGTGGCGCAGTGGTCTAGGGCACTGCATCACTACAGTCCCTGGTTCGAATCCAGGCTGAATCACATCCAGCTGTGATTGGGAGTCCCACAGGGAAGTGCACAATTGGCCCAGCATCGTCCGGGTTTGGCCGGGGTAGGCCGTCATTTTAAATAACTATTTGTTCTTAACTGACTTGACTAGATAAATAAAGATGAAATAAAACAATTTTTAAAAAGTGGGATGCATTGCCAGCAAAGCCACTACACAACAAGACACTAAACAATACAATAATTGCACTGAAACGGTGCCCACAAACTGTTAGGGCCTACATAAAGCTGTCCCAACAGCATAGTCTCAACAGTTTACCACTGCTACACCTGGCTATCAGCGGAGCCTTGTCTGGCAGCTAAACAGTTCATTCAGCCTCATTCCCTGCCTTAAAAAAAAACAATTTTCTTGTCAATAGGGGGGCGCTGTTTTCACTTTGGAAAAAATCGTGCCCAAATTAAACGGCCTCGTACAATATGCATATTATTATTACTATTGGATAGAAAACACTGTGAAGTTTCTAAAACTGTTTGAATTATATCTGTGAGTGAAACAGAACTAATTTGGCAGCAAACTTCCATATAGGAAGTGAAAAATCTGAAAACGAGGCTCTGTTTCAGGGCCTGCCTATTCAACTGGCTTTTATTTATCGATATGTATGCAATTCATACGCCTTCCACTAGATGTCAACAGGCAGTGGAAGGTGGAATGGGGTGTCTAGCTTGATCTTAAGTCGAATAAGAGCTTTTGGAGTGACAGGTCCGGTATTTTCTTTGTCTTCGACGGCGCGCGAGGGACCTCGACATTGTCTTCTGAAAAGCATTCGGTATACACGGCGAATATCTCCGGCTATGATTTTATTTGATACATATGATAATAACATCATAAAGTAGGTTTTTTCAACCGAGTTTTATCAGTTTATTGGGACTTTTGGAGTTTTCCGTTCTTTGCGCCAAGAGAGGATGGGAATGTTAGCAACCTTGGCTAGCATTGTGGCGCGAATTCGACAGAAGAAATGGACATTCTAAAACCAAACAACGATTTATTCTGGAAATAGGACTCCTTGTACAACATTCTGATGGAAGCTCAGCAAAAGTAAGAAAACATTTATGATGTTATTTCGTATTTCTGTGGAATATGTAGAATCCAACAGGGCGGAGAATATGTGAGCGCTGTCTCACAATAATGTATTTTGTATGTTGTAGTAAAGTTATTTTTAAAAATCTAACACAGCGGTTGCATTAAGTACCAGTGTATCTTTCATTTGCCATACAACAAGTATTTTTATGTAAAGTTTATGATGAGTTCTTTGGTCAGATTAGGTGAGTGTCCAAAATATCTCTGGACATTCTGGGAAAATGTTGCTACGTATTCACAATGTACAACCACGATTTGCAGCTCTAAATATGCACATTTTCGAACAAAACATAAATGTATTGTATAACATGATGTTATAAGACTGTCATCTGATGAAGTTGTCCAAAGGTTAGTGATTCATTTTATATTTATTGCTGGTTTTTGCGAAAGCTACCTTTGCGGTGAATAAATGCCGTTGTGTGTTTGGCTATTGTGGTAAGCTAATATAATTCTATATTGTGTTTTCGCTGTAAAACACTTAAAAAATCTGAAATATTGACTGGATTCACAAGATGTTTATCTTTCATTTGCTGTACACCATGTATTTTTCATAAATGTTTTATGATGAGTATTTATGTATTTCACGTTGCTCTCTGTAATTATTCTGGCTGCTTTGGTGCTATTTTTGATGGTGGCTGCAATGTAAAACTATGATTTATACCTCAAATATGCACATTTTCGAACAAAACATAAATGTATTGTATAACATGTTATAAGACTGTCATCTGATGAAGTTGTTTCTTGCTTAGTGACTAATTTTATCTCTATTTTGTCGGTTTTGTGAAAGCTACCTATGCGGTAGAAACATGGTGAAAATATGCGGTTGTGTGTTTGGCTGTTGTGGTTAGCTAATAGAAATACATATTGTGTTTTCGCTGTAAAAAATTTGAAAAGTCGGAAATGATGGCTGGATTCACAAAATGTTTATCTTTCATTTGCTGTATTGGACTTGTGATTTCATGAAAGTTATATTATATGATATCCTTGTCCCGTTAGCTGACTAGCATAGCCTAGCCTTTTTTGATGAGGAGGATCCCGGATCCGGGAGGGTGATGAAGTAGAGGTTAAACAAATGTGGTTTCTAGCGACAATTGAGATGTACAAACTATGGCATATGGGGACGAAAAGCGGATAAGAGGCAATCTGTAATTTCGATTAAGACATTAATGAGCGAGCTAGGACGGACATAGTCAATATAACTATTTGTTCACCACTTTTGAAATGCACAGCGACAAAATTCAGAACATGGGCCGTTCTTACAGTGTTCTCCCTGTATGCCAAGTCAAAACCGTAGGATAAATAAAGGGGCATATAAGCAGACAATGAAAACCCTCACAATATTCAATGATTACATTTCTCTAAAACAGGTTATAGGCTACATGTGAACCACCAAGTCAGAACAGTGGGCAAAATTAAGATGTGAAAATAGACCAAATTACAAAGGTGAGGCACATGGGCTACTAACATCTTACTACACAACATACACTTAGTATTACTTTCTTAGCTACAGTATACACATCTCCCTGGCATGTTACATCATTTATGCAACATCATTTATGCAACAGCATACAAGACATTTTTTGACTCACCTTGTTGTGTTGTGCTCACTTGAACAAGAAGGTGGCGCGGCAGTCCTTCGTGGGCATATTTTGTCATCAAACTTTGTCATCAAAGTCTGGCTTTCTCTGGATTTATGGTGCTTTCAAGACAACTGGGAACTCAGTAAAAAGAAATATGACGTCAGCGATCTTCAGGTCGTAGCTGTAGAAAAAGGCCTGAGTTCCCAATTTACAATTCCGAGTTGGATGAAAGTTCAAAACCTATTTTCTCAGTCGTAGCTTGTTTTTCCCCGAGTTCCCAGTTGTCTTAAACTCACTCAAGTCAGATTTTGAAGTACCGAGTTAAGTTGTTTTGCGCGCGGCACAAATCAAGCTTCATTGACAGCACGGCCAATGTTGAACGTTTACAATTTTAAACTAGGAAAAGAGCCCCTTAATCTTAGACTTGGGACCACACAGCCACTCCACTGAATAGCAGGCTAATGATTGCTTTGCAAAGCTTGAAGTTAGCCACTGACTCCTTGACAAACAACTCATTGTTGAATTTGCAATTTCCAACTTGTTTTGTAATGTTTATGTCCAATGGCCGATGAGAACCGATAAATTTAATCTATAATTTCTCATTATTTCTCTTCATATGACAAAGATTAAAAAGGATTTGCCAGTAGATTGTCGACTTGATTCATGATGATGACTGCTAGCTCAGATTTTGAAAGTATGATGTTGACATGATCAGTCCAATCAAAGCGACTATAGATTTCACATGATTTGACGTTATTTTATCTGTGGACAATGACCTTGAGCCTTCTTGGATGGGCACTTCTAATGTAACTCTATGGCAGCACCCACGGGGCTTGAATTTTAAAGATCTACCCTTAGGCTTGGCAGTGACATATTGTCCCCATATTGTCCCACACTGCAGTCCGTCTGGGTGTTTAACCTTCTCAAGTTCCCCCATGTTACCCTGCTTCTCCGTACATTCCACTGGCTTCCAGTCAAAGCTCACATCCACTGCAAGACAATGGTGTTACTTACGGTGCAGCAAAAGGAACTGCCCCATCTCTACCTTCAGGCTATGCTCAAACCCTGAATCCCAACCTGAGCACTCAGTTCTGCCACCTCTGGTCTCATGGCCGTCCCACTGCTACAGGAGGTCAAGCTCCCTCTCAGCCCAGTCAAAGCACTTCTCTGTCCTGGCACCCCAATGGTGGCACCAGCTTCCCTCTGATGCTAGGACAGCAGAGTCCCTGCCCATCTGCCCGAAACCCTACATCTTTAAAGAGTATCCCCCCAAAATAATACTAATACTAATAATGTGACACAGACTAATTGAGGAGAAATGTATTTACTGTGATATGTGGTTGTCTCACCTGGCTATCTTAAGATGAATGTACTTAATGTGCTCGTGACATCACAGGGTCAGAGAGAACTCCTGACTGTAGTCATACAAAAACACTCCAGGCACTCAGCCCATAAGAACCAATCATACTGTCAGATCTAATATGAAGAACTGACTACAACCATAAGAACCAATCATACTGTCAGATCTAATATGAAGAACTGACTACAACCATAAGAACCATTCATACTGTCAGATCTATTATGAAGAACTTAATACAACCATAAGAACCATTCATACTGTCAGATCTAATATGAAGAACTGAATACTAAAGAGAAGAAGAGGTTGACCAGTACATATTCATGTAACTTTATTTTTCATTGGCAGATCAATCAAATTTGCTTCAATGCAGTTATCCAAACACATTCATGATCAGTAACTAAAATAACTCATCTAGTTTTAAAGACAATTAATAAACACATGGATTCATTTCATAAACTGTGTATCATTAAATAAAGTTGTAAAATAATCCCCCCAAACTAATGGTGAAAAGTGATCATCACACCATCTATATCTGATACATGTTAGGGGCGGAAGGTAGCCTAGTGGTTAGTGCGTTTTGCCAGTAACCAAAAGGTTCCTAGATCGAATCCCTGAGCTGGTAAGGTAAAAATCTGTCGTTCTGCCTCTGAACAAGGTAGTTAACCCACTGTTCCTAAGCCAGCATTGTAAGTAAGAATTTGTTCGTAACTGACTTGCCTAGTTAAGTAAAGGCTCAATAAAAAACGTGTCTATTTACTCATTCCCATAGAATACTGCAGAGGGACAACCTGGTCTCAGAGCAAAACATATTACAAAAACATCCGTGCCACTCATTTGTTAGGTCACATTACATTGGCCTACCAATATAAACTGAACTATAAACTAAACATGTAAAGTGTTGGTTTCATGAGCTGAAATAAAAAAATCCAGCAATGTTCCATATGCACAAAAAGCTAATGTCTCTCAAATATTGTGCACAACTTTGTTTATATCCCTGTTAGTGAGCATTTCAGCCTTTGTCAAGATAATCCATCCACCTGACAGGTGTGGCATATCAAGATGCTGATAAAACAGCATAATCATTATACAGGTGCACCTTGTGCTGGGGGACAATAAAAGGCCCCACAACACAATGTCATAGATGTCTCAAGTTCAGGGAATGTGCAATTGTCATGATGACTGCAGGAATGTCCACCAGAGCTGTTGCCAGAGAACTCAATATTTATTTCTTTACCAAAAATCACCTCTAACATCCTTTTAGAGAATTTGCCAGTACATCCAACCGGCCTCACAACTGCAGATCACATGTAACCACGGCAGCCCAGGACCTCTTCACCTGCAGGATTGTCTAGGAGGGGGCTGAGTAGTATTTCTGTCTGTTATAAAGACCTTTTGTGGGGAAAAACTCATGCTAATTGGCTGGGCCTGGCTCCCAAGTGGGCCTATGCCCTCCCAAGTCCCACCCATGCCTGAGCCCCTGCCCAGTCATGTGAAATCCATAGATTAGGGCCTCATTTATTACAATTGACTGATTTCCTTATACGAACTGTAAATCTTTCAAATTGTTGCGTTTAGATTGTTATTCAGTATAATACGACTTGTAGGACGTATCGTATGTTATGAATTACAATTCGTATGTTATTTTACGCATTGCTATTCATACAATATGTTACAAACTTGTAATATGTATATGTTACTAATTCCAATTTGTTGTTGCTAACGTTAGCTAGGTTAGGGGTTTTAGGTAGAGTTAAATGGGTTTAGGGGAAAGATTAGCTAGCATGCTAAGTAGTTGCATGCTAAGCTAACATGCTGACATAGCTAAAAAGTAGTAAGAAGTTGCAAAGTTCCTAATTAGCTAAAATGCTAAAGTCCTCCTTGATGAGATTCAAACACGCAGCCTTTGGCTAGATGTTTGACTTACATGCGCACCCCTCCACAGAGCAGGAGTAAGGCTTCTCCCCTGTGTGTATACATTGGTGTGTTAAGTTGCTATGGTGAGAGAAACTCACCCAAAAGTCAGAGAAGACGTAAGCAGGCTTCTCTCATGCGCGTGCTCTCTGATCAACTATTAGCTCAGTTGCTGTTTTGAAGCATTTTACACATGCAGAGCAGGAGTATGGCTTCTCTCCTTCATGTATATGTTGGTGTTTTTAAGGTATCCAGTCGAGAGAAAGTCACCCACAGTCAGAACAGGAGGAAGGGCTTTTCTCCTGTATGTGTTCTCTGGTGAACTTTTTGCTCATTTGATGTTTTAAAACATTTTCCACAGTCAGAGCAGGAGTATGGCTTCTCCCCTGTATGTATACGTTCATGTGATTTTAAGTTGAAAAGTTGAGAGAAACTAGTTCCACAGTCAGGGCAGAAGAAAGGCTTCTCTCCTGTGTGTGTTCTCTGATGAACTTTTAGCTGAGTTGATGTTTTAAAACGTTTTCCACAGTCAGAGCAGATGTAAGGCTTTTCTCCTGTGTGTATACGTTGGTGTGTTTTTAAGGTGCCCAGACGAGAGAAACTCGCCCCACAGTCAGAGCAGGAGTATGGCTTCTCTCCTGTATGTATACGTTCATGTGTTTTTAAGTGGGAAAATTTTGAGAAACTAGTTCCACAGTCAGAGCAGTAATACGGCTTCTCTCCTGTGTGTGTTCTCTGATGAACTTTTAGCTCAGTGGATGTTTTGAAGCATTTTCCACAGTCAGAGCAGACGCAAGGCTTCTCTCCTGTGTGAGTCATCTGATGAACTTTTAGCTGAGTTGATGTTTTAAAACGTTTTCCACAGTCAGAGCAGACGTAAGGCTTCTCTCCGGTGTGTATAAGTTGGTGTGTTTTTAAGGTGCCCAGATGAGAGAAACTCGCCCCACAGTCAGAGCAGAAGAAGGGCTTCTCTCCTGTGTGAGTCCTCTGATGAATTTTCAGCTCATTTGATGTTTTAAAACATTTTCCACAGTCAGAGCAGTAATAAGGCTTCTCTCCTGTGTGTGTTCTCTGATGAACTTTTAGATGAGTTGATGTTGTGAAGCATTTTCCACAGTCAGAGCAGGAAAATGGCTTCTCCCCTGTATGTATACGTTCATGTGACTTTAAGTGGGAAAGTTGAGAGAAACTAGTTCCACAGTCAAGGCAGAAGAAAGGCTTCTCTCCTGTGTGTGTTCTCTGATGAACTTTTAGTTCATTTGATTTTTTAAAACATTTTCCACAGTCAGAGCAGGAATATGGCTTTGCTCCTGTGTGTATACGTTGGTGTGTTTTTAAGGTGCCCAGACGAGAGAAACTCGCCCCACAGTCAGAGCAGAAGAAAGGCTTCTCTCCTGTATGTATACGTTCATGTGTTTTTAAGTGGGAAAATTTTGAGAAACTAGTTCCACAGTCAGAGCAGTAATATGGCTTCTCTCCTGTGTGTTTTCTCTGATGAACTTTTAGCTCAGTTGATGTTTTAAAGCATTTTCCACAGTCAGAGCAGACGTAAGGCTTCTCTCCTGTGTGAGTCTTCTGATGAACTTTTAGCTCAGTTGATGTTTTGAAGCGTTTTCCACAGTCAGAGCAGACGTAAGGCTTCTCTCCGGTGTGTATAAGTTGGTGTGTATTTAAGGTGCCCAGATGAGAGAAACTCGCCCCACAGTCAGAGCAGAAGAAAGGCTTCTCTCCTGTGTGTGTTCTCTGATGAACTTTTAGCTCATATAATGTTTTAAAACATTTCCCACAGTCAGAGCAGGAGTATGGCTTCTCCCCTGAATGTATACGTTCATGTGATTTTAAGTTGGAAAGTTGAGAGAAACTAGTTCCACAGTCAGAGCAGAAGAAAGGCTTCTCTCCTGTGTGTGTTCTCTGATGAACTTTTAGCTGAGAGTATGTTTTAAAACATTTTCCACAGTCAGAGCAGTAATAAGGCTTCTCTCCTGTGTGTGTTCTCTGATGAACTTTTAGCTCATATAATGTTTTAAAACATTTTCCACAGTCAGAGCAGGAGTGTGGCTTCTCCCCTTTATGTATACGTTCATGTGATTTTAAGTAGGAAAGATGAGAGAAACTAGTTCCACAGTCAGGGCAGAAGAAAGGCTTCTCTCCTGTGTGTGTTCTCTGATGAACTTTAAGCTCATTTGATGTTTTGAAGCATTTTCCACAGTCAGAGCAGTAATAAGGCTTCTCTCCTGTGTGTGTTCTCTGATGAACTTTTAGCTCATATAACGTTTTAAAACATTTTCCACAGTCAGAGCAGGAGTGTGGCTTCTCCCCTTTATGTATACGTTCATGTGATTTTAAGTGGGAAAGATGAGAGAAACTAGTTCCACAGTCAGGGCAGAAGAAAGGCTTCTCTCCTGTGTGTGTTCTCTGATGAACTTTTAGCTCATTTGATGTTTTGAAGCATTTTCCACAGTCAGAGCAGGAGTAAGGCTTCTCTCCTGTGTGTATTTTTAGGTGTATTTTTAGCTTTGATAGAAATGGGAAAATCTCTTCACAGTGTGGGCAGTGATGAGACCTCTTAGCTCTCTGATCTTCCTGCTGTTGCTCTCTGGATGTAGAGAATGTCTCAACATGGTATCCTGTGTGGACATCAGAACAACCAGTCAGTTGGTGTGATATACATGTTAATCAAATGTATTTTATGAAGCCCTTTTTACATCAGTAGTTGTCACAAAGTGCTTAACCTGTCTGGTACAAGTGGGACGCTAGCATCCCACCTCGACAACAGCCAGTGAAATTGCAGGGCGTCAAATTCAAAACAGAAAACCCATAATTAAAATTCCTCAAACATACAAGAATTTTACACCATTTTAAATATAAACTTCTTGTAAATCCAGCCACAGTGTGCGATTTCAAATAGGCTTTACGGCAAAAGCACACCAAACGATTGTTAGGTCAGCACCTAGTCACAGAAAACCATACAGCAATTTTCCAGCCAAGGAGAGGTCTAATCACTAACCTTTGATGATCTTCATCAGATGGCACTCATAGGACTTCATGTTAAACAATAAATGTTTGTTTCGTTTGATAAAGTTAATCTTTATGTCCAAAAACCTCATTTGAAATTGGTGTGTTGTGTTCAGAAATGCATTGTCTCATTTACATTTAAGTCATTTAGCAGACGGGCTTATCCAGAGCGACTTACAAATTGGAAAGTTCATACATATTCATCCTGGTCCCCCCGTGGGAATTGAACCCTGGTCCCCCCGTGGGAATTGAACCCACAACCCTGGCGTTGCAAGCGCCATGCTCTACCAACTGAGCCACACGGGACCGTCTCAAACAAACATTTGGTGAAAGTGCAGAGAGCCACATCAAATAACAGAAATACTCATCATAAACATTGATAAAAGATACAAGTGTTAAACATACGAATACCGATAAACTTCTCCTTAATGCAACCGCTGTGTCAGATTTCAAAAAGGCTTTACGGCGAAAGCACACTTTGCGATTACGTTAGTTCAGCGACTAGACACAGAAACCCATACAGCCATTTTCCAACCAAGGAGATTGTCACAAAAGTCAGAAATAGCATTAAAATTAATCACTTACCTTTGATGATCTTCATCTGGTGGCACTCCCAGGTCTCCATGTTAGACATCAAATGTTTGTTTTGTTCGATAAAGTTCATCTTTATGTTCAAATACCTCCGTTTTGTTCAGAAATCTAAAAGGCACAATGCACGCTCTCAAAACCAAGACGAAAAGTCCAAAAAGTCCAATAAAAGATAGTAGAAACATGTCAAACGATGTTTAAAATCAATCCTCAGGTTGCTTTTGTCATAAATAATCAATAATATTTCAACCGGACAAAAGCTTCGTCAATGGAAAAAGGTAAACAAGAAATGCGCGCTCCCGATCATGTGCTTGGTTCATGGATGGAAATTTCCACTGTCCTCCCATTAAAGCGGTGTATCTCCCTAATTTTTCTGAGTAAAAGCCTGAAACAAAGCCTAAAGACTGGTCACATGTTGAGGAAGCCATAGAGATCGTGAACTGGGTCCTAAGTCTTTGTATGGTGGATAGGCTTTCAATGGAAAACCAGCCTTTAAAAAAAGAATAGTACTTCCTGGTTGGATTTTCCTCCGGTTTTCACCTGCCATATCAGTTCTGTTATAGTCAGACATTCTTTTAACAGTTTTGGAAACTTTAGAGTGTTTTCTATCCACATCTACTAATTATATGCATATCCTAGCTTATGGGCCTGAGTAGCAGGCAGTTTAAATTGGGAACTCTTTTCATCCAAAATTCCAAATGCTGCCCCCTACCCTAATGAAGTTAACAGATACCCAGCCTAAAATCCCCAAAGAGCAAGCAATGCAGATGTAGACGCACAGTGGCCGAAAGAAACTCCCTAGAAAGCAGGAACCTAGGAAGAAACCAGGCTCAGTGGTGACCAGTCCTCTTCTGGCCAAACCGGGTGACAGGTAGCCTAGTGGTTAGAGCAACCGAAAGGTTGCAAGATCGAATCCCCGAGCTGACAAGGTAAAAATCTGTCATTCTGCCCCTGAACAAGGCAGTTAACCCACTGTTCCTAGGCCGTCATTGAAAATAAGAATTTGTTCTTAACTGACTTGCCTAGTTAACCTGTTTGGGCGCATGTCCAAACGCTAGCGGGACACCTACGACAACATCCGGTGAAATTGCAGAGTGTGAAATTCAAAATACAAAAATCGTAATATTAAACATTCATGAAAATACAAGTGTCTTACATCATTTAAAAGCTTCGTATTAATCTAACTGCGTTGTCAGATTTCAAAAAGGTTTTACGGAGAAAGCATACCATGCAATTATCTGAGGACAGCGCCCCACGTCAAAATACTTTTTAAACCAGCACAGGCGTCACAATATCACAGACATCAATAAAACAAATCACTTACCTTTGAAAATCTTCCTCTGATTGCAATCCCAAGGGTCCCAGCTACACAATGAATGGTCGTTTTGTTCGATAAAGTCCTTCATCATATCCCAAAAATGTCAGTTTAGATGGCGCGCTTGATTCAGTAATTCACTTGTTCAACATGCACACAAACCAATCCAAAAAGTTACCGGTAAAGTTCGTCCAAACAAGTCAAACGATGTTTCTAATTAATCCTCAGGTATTCTAATATCTAAATAAACAATAATATTTAAGACGGAGAATAGTGTGTTCAATAGCGAAGATAAATAACGAAGAGCGCACTCTCGTTGATGCGCGCAACATGAGTACTTTTCTAATGGGGGACACCTTGGAAAAACTACAAATACCTGAAACCCATTCTAAAGACTGTTGACATCTAGTGGAAGCCATAGGAACTGCAATCTGGGTCCTATCTATCTGTTTATCCAATAGGCAAGCACTGAAAAAACCTGTGACCTCAAAAAAGAAAAATTCTGGGTTGGATTATCCTCAGGTTTTCGCCTGCCATATCAGTTCTGTTTTACTCACAGACATCATTTTAACAGTTTTAGAAACGTCAGAGTATTTTCTATCCAATGCTATCAAGTATATGCATATCCTAGCTTCTGGGCAGTTTACAGGCAGTTTACTTTGGGCACGTCAGTCATCTGAAATTCCGGACAATAACCAGTATGCTAAGGAAGTTAAATAAAGGTAATAAAAAAATTAAAAAAATACACTACCATTAGTGGTGAAATTAATGAATAAATTCTAAAGATTGGAGTCACTTACAAATGTCCTTGGTCTTGAAAGAAAAGCAAATTTTTTGTCCATTCAAATAATGTCAAATTGATCAGAAATACAGCGTAGACATTGTTAATGTTGTAAATGACTAATGTAGCTGGAAACGGCTGAAGATCTCGTACAACGCTGTGTAATATTCCCTTCAAAGAACAGCGCAAACAGTCTCTATCCAGAATAGTGTCTAGACTATTGTAGCTGGAAACGGCTGAAGATCTCGTACAACGCTGTGTAATATTCCCTTCAAAGAACAGCGCAAACAGTCTCTAACCAGAATAGTGTCTAGACTTTTGCAGCTGGAAACGGCTGAAGATCTCGTACAACGATGTGTAATATTCCCTTCAAAGAACAGCGCAAACAGTCTCTAACCAGAATAGTGTCTAGACTTTTGCAGCTGGAAACGGCTGAAGATCTCGTACAACGATGTGTAATATTCCCTTCAAAGAACAGCGCAAACAGTCTCTATCCAGAATAGTGTCTAGAAGGCCAGCATCCCGGAGTCACCTCTTCACGGTTGACGTTGAGACTGTTGTTTTGCGTGTACTATTTAATGAAGGGGCCAGTTGAGACGTCTGTTTCTCAAACTAGACACTAATGTACTTGTCCTCTTGCCCAGTTGTGCACCGGGGCCTCCCACTCCTCTTTCTATTCTGGTTAACGCCAGTTTGCGCTGTTCTGTGACGGGAATAGTACACAAACTTGTACGAGATCTTCCGTTTCTTGGCAATTTCCCACATGGAATAGCCTTTATTTCTCAGAACAAGAACAGACTGACGAGTTTCAGAAGAAAGGTCTTTGTTTCTGGCCATTTTGAGCCTGTAATCAAACCGACAAATGACCCAGATACTCAACTAGTCTAGTGGTTAGAGCGTTGGGCTCATAACCGAAAGGTTGCAAGTTCGAATAACCAAGCTGACAAGGTACAAATCTGTCGTTCTGCCCCTGTTCCTCGGCCATCATTGAAAATAAGAGTTTGTTCTTAACTGACTTGCCTAGTTAAATTAGGTAAAATAAATAAAAAGAACGCCAGTTTTATTGGTTCTTTAATCAGAACCACAGTTTTCAGCTGTGCTAAGATAATTGCAAAAGGGTTTTCTAATGATCAATTAGCCTTTTAAAATTATAACCTTGGAGTAGCTAACACAACATGCCATTGGATCACAGGAGTGATGGTTGATGATAATGGGCTTCTGTACACCTATGTAGATATTACTTTTTTTTTTTTTTTTATCAGTTTCCAGCTACAATAGTCATTTACAACATTAACAATGTCTACACTGTATTAATGAGCAATTTGATGTTATTTTAAAGAATGTACTTTTCTTTCAAAAACAAGGACATTTCTAAGTGAATGTATTCATTTCAGTAGGCTGTATGGGAATGGGGAATAAACTATTCTAAAACTGGGTAGGAGTCAAAAACTAAAAAGAGGCAAAAGTCGTGAAAATGATGAGCTATATCATCCTATACTCAATATTACAAGAGTTAGTAATATACAGACTCATTTCATAGAACTTAAAAACACTGGCAGTTTGTCTACTTCACTTCCTTAGTCTACACTCTGAGCACTCCAGATAACCCAGTGAATAAAACAAATGCTGGCAATACTGGTGTCATCCATACAAGTCGTAGCAGCATGAAATAACATTACAATGCATTCAAAATTATTCAGACCCCTTGACTTTTTCCACATTTTGATACATTACAGCCTTATTCTAAAAATTATGAAATTGTTTTTTCTTCTTCTCATCAATCTACAAACAATACCCCATAATGACATCACAATTCCCCATAATGACAAGGGCAAAAACAGGTTTTTAGAAATAACTGAAATATTACATTTACGTAAGTATTCAGACACTTTACACAATAGTTAGTTGAAGCACCTCTGGCAGCGATTACAGCCTTGAGTCTTGTTGGGTATGAAGCTACAAGCTTGGCACACTTGTATTCAGGGAGTTTCTCCCATTCTTCTCTGCAGATCCTCTCAAGCTCTGCCAGGTTGGATAGTGAGCGTCTCTGCAAAGCTATTTTCAGGTCTCTCCAGAGATGTTTGATCGGGTTCAAGTCCGGGCTCTGGCTGGGCCACTCAATGACATTCAGAGACTTGTACCGAAGCCACTCCCACGTTGTCTTGGCTGTGTGCTTAGGGTCGGTGTCCTGTTGGAAGGTGAACCTTCACCCCAGTCTGAGGTCCTGAGCACTCTCAAGTAGGATTTCATCATGGATCTCTCTACACTTTGCTACGTTCATCTGTCTCTTGATCCTGACTAGTCACTCAGTCCCTGCCGCTGAAAAAACATCCCCACAGCATGCTGCTGCCACCACCATGCTTCACTGTAGGGATAGTGCCAGGTTTGCTCCAGACATGACGCTTGGCATTCAGGCCAAAGGTTTCATCAGACCAGAGAATCTTGTTTCTCATGGTCAGAGTCCTTTAGGTGCCTTTAGACAAACTCCAAGCGGACTGTCATGTGCCTTTTACTGAGGAGTGGCTTCCGTCTGGGCACTCTACAATAAAGGCATGATTAGTGGAGTCCTGCAGAGATAGTTGTCCTTCTGGAAGATTTTCTCATCTCCATAGAGGAACTCTGGAGCTCTGTCAGAGTGACCATAAGAGTGGCCCTTCTCCCCCGATTGCTCAGTTTGGCTGGGCAGCCAGCTCTTGGAAGAGTCTTGGTGGTTCCAATCTTCTTCCATTGAAGAATGATGGAGGCCTCTGTGTTCTTGGGGACCTTTAATGCTGCAGAAATGTTTTGGTACCGGTCCCCAGATCTGTGCCGACACAATCCTGTCACGGAGCTCTATGGACAAATCCTTCGACCTCATGACTTGGTTTTTACTCTGACATGCACTGTCAACTGTGGGACCTTACATAGACAGGTGTGTGCCTGTCCAAATCATGTCCAATCAATTGAATTTACCACAGGTGGACTCCAATCAAGTTGTAGAAACATCTAAAGGATCATCTCATAGCAAAAGGTCTGAAAACTTAAGTAAATAAGCAATTATTATACACACTGCTCAAAAAAATAAAGGGAACACTAAAATAACACATCCTAGATCTGAATGAATGAAATATTCTTATTAAATACTTTTTTCTTTACATAGTTGAATGTGCTGACAACAAAATCACACAAAAATTATCAATGGAAATCAAATTTATCAACCCATGGAGGTCTGGATTTGGAGTCACACTCAAAATTAAAGTGGAAAACCACACTACAGGCTGATCCAACTTTGATGTAATGTCCTTAAAACACGTCAAAATGAGGCTCAGTAGTGTGTGTGGCCTCCACGTGCCTGTATGACCTCCCTACAATGCCTGGGCATGCTCCTGATGAGGTGGCGGATGGTCTCCTGAGGGATCTCCTCCCAGACCTGGACTAAAGCATCCGCCAACTCCTGGACAGTCTGTGGTGCAACGTGGCGTTGGTGGATGGAGCGAGACATGTCCCAGATGTGCTCAATTCGATTCAGGTCTGGGGAACGGGCGGGCCAGTCCATAGCATCAATGCCGTCCTTTTGCAGGAACTGCTGACACTCCAGCCACATGAGGTCTAGCATTGTCTTGCATTAGGAGGAACCTAGGGCCAACCGCACCAGCATATGGTCTCACAAGGGGTCTGAGGATCTCATCTCGGTACCTAATGGCAGTCAGGCTACCTCTGGCGAGCCCATGTAGGGCTGTGCGGCCCCCCAAAGAAATGCCACCCCACACCATGACTGACCCACCGCCAAACCGGTCATGCTGGAGGATGTTGCAGGCAGCAGAACGTTCTCCACGGCGTCTCCAGACTGTCACGTCTGTCACATGTGCTCAGTGTGAACCTGCTTTCATCTGTGAAGAGCACAGGGCGCCAGTGGCAAATTTGCCAATCTTGGTGTTCTCTGGCAAATGCCAAACTTACTGCACGGTGTTGGGCTGTAAGCACAACCCCCACCTGTGGACGTCAGGCCCTCATACCACCCTCATTGAGTCTGTTTCTGACCGTTTGAGCAGACACATGCACATTTGTGGCCTGCTGGAGGTCATTTTGCAGGGATCTGGCAGTGCTCCTCCTTGCACAAAGGCGGAGGTAGCGGTCCTGCTGCTGGGTTGTTGCCCTCCTACGGCCTCCTCCACGTCTCCTGATGTACTGGCCTGTCTCCTGGTAGCGCCTCCATGCTCTGGACACTACGCTGACAGACACAGCAAACCTTTTTGCCACAGCTCGCATTGATGTGGCATCCTGGATGAACTGCACTACCTTAGCCACTTGTGTGGGTTGTATACGCCGTCTCATGCTACCACTAGAGTGAGAGCACCGCCAGCATTCAAAAGTGACCAAAACATCAGCCAGGAAGCATAGGAACTGAGAAGTGGTCTGTGGTCACCACCTGCAGAATCACTCCTTTTTTGGGGGTGTCTTGCTAATTGCCTATAATTTCCACCTTTTGTCTATTCAATTTGCACAACAGCATGTGAAATTTATTGTCAATCAGTGTTGCTTCCTAAGTGGACAGTTTGATTTCACAGAAGTGTGATTGACTTGGAGTTACATTGTGTTGTTTAAGTGTTAACTTTATTTTTTTGAGCAGTGTATATATATTTTTTAAAATTACATTTAACCTTTATTTAACTAGGCAAGTCAGTTAAGAACAAATCTTACTAACAATGACGGCCTTCCGGGTAACAGTGGGTTAACTGCCTTGTTCAGGGGCAGAACGACAGATTTTTACCTTGTCACTCAGGGATTTGATCCAGCAACCTTTCGGTTACTGGCCCAACGCTCTAACCACCAGGCTACCTGCCGCCCCTTATATGAACTGTAACTCAGAAAAATCGTTGAAATTGTTGCATGTTGTGTTTATATTTATGTACAATAAACATTCAAGAAACTGGTGAAGAGCTACAAAAGTAAGAATATAGCCCTATTAGACTGAAAGATAATGCAATTTCATCAAACTTATGAGCTCCCGAGTGGCGCAGCGGTCTAAGGCACTGCATCTCAGTGCTAGAGGCGTCACTACAGACACCCTGGTTAGATTCCAGGCTGTATCACAACCGGCCGTGATTACTAGTGCCATAGGGCGGCGCACAATTGGCCAAGTGTCGTCCGGGTTTGGCTGGTGTAGGCCGTCATTGTAAATAAAAATTTGTTCTTAACTGACTTGCCTAGTTAAATAAAGGTTAATAATAATAATTGTGAGGCTCTCCATGAGCATTAGCTGCTACGTCACTCAATCCTGTTTTAAAAAGTCTCCCTGTGTGACATTCCTTGAGACCAACCAGAAATGTTTCCTTGGCTAAATATTCCCAGATTTTCCTAAAAACAGCCAAACATGTTCTATCGTTTCTGCATCACAAATGTTGTGTGAGACAAAAGAGTAGGCTAGGTGAGCATCAATCACTAGTTCGGTGAAGCAGGGGTGTAGTGCTGCAAGAGCAATGAGCCGCCACAATGGTGTTTGTTAAGTAGTTAGATCAATGTCTTGGACAATCACCTACTGATTAATTAGTAGTCCACATAACAAAATATTATTGCATAACATTACTGTTACAACAAAAACAACACCTAATTTCTTACGAGATTTTAGAATGGTTTGCTGAATCGTCCCAAACTCAACAGCGCGCCATTAGGCAAAATGTGCTTTGATTAAAACAAAATACAGGAAGTCTATATAATTTAACACCATCTGCTCTAATTTGCTAACCAAACAGTAATTCAAGAAGATTTAAATGCATATTCCCATGAAATTGATTGAGATCGAAAGATTGGCATGCAGAAACAGCTTGGTCATTTCACTGGTAAAACGCAAAGAATTATAATTCAATATTGACAGTGATGATGCCATGGCCTATTTTGAAATGAGGTATGCCTAACGTCGTGATTGAGGATATTAAACATTTTCAACCTTCTTGAGACAATGTGTGGGTAAAGGCAGGCGTTACAAGTTTTACAAAGTTTTGCTTCGCTGTGAAGTCTTGAGTTGTTCAGGGATGTATGATGTCAGAATTACAGAATTCAACCTAGCAATAGACTGGGTCATAACTTATGGAGGTCTAATTTATGAAGATAACTTATAGATAGAACCTGCTCTTACCATGACTAACAGTTGTCCTAATCTTCTCGTCCTCTTCTTCAACTTTAATGTTGACATTCAGCTCCAGTGTTTGACTGCAGTCCTCCAGCTTCACTGATGCCATCTCTGGATCCTGCAGTGCAAACTGGGCTCCACTGTCACAATCAGGACCCAGTGACTGTAGGTTTCTACTCAGTGTGGAAGGAGAGAGGCAGGCTGGGTTTGTGCTCACTGTTGATGTTCCCGGCCTCAGACTTAATCTGAGTCGGCCTGTAGTAATAAAGACAAACGGACACAAAAGTTATTTTCTTGACAGTTCTGGCACTTTATTCTGTATAATTATTTTCAATTTTTTCTTGTTCAATTATCTAATTTCAGTAGATCAGGTAGCTAAACATTGACAAAACATTCATTCACATTAGACAAAGTACACATTTTAAATTGCACAACATAAGTGCACTTAATCTATAGATTTCCTAAATTCACATAAATGCATAAATGACTCAAAAACCATTTAGTACAAGATTGCAGTATGATTTAGGCAGCACTATGTACCATTTTATGAATAACCTTGTCTTCACTGTATTATTTCACTCACAAAAAACAATTGTATTTCCCATTCACACCATAGTAAGAATTATCAGGGATCGTACAGTGGCAAGTCAAATTCAAGGACTTAAGTACTTTTTCAAGCACTAATATTTATTTACTTTAAGCCTCGTGTGAAAACTATGAATTATAGATAAATATAGAAACAACTGAATGTGTCTGAATATTAGTACACATGTAAAGGACTGATAATCATTACATTCAGCTTCAAAACTGTAGAGCAACTGAAATGTTCTCTCTCTGATGAGGCACTACCTGCACTGAAGTCCGTTGATGCAGACCTCCTATGGTATCATGGTGGTCCGCAAACAAACGTTTAAGGTCCATGTCTGTCTCATTCTGTACTAAGAAAATAAACCAAGAAATCCCTATTAACTTCTACCACACCCTCTCCTTCCACAAAAACCCTCCCACACCCCCAATAAACTTGATCAGTATAACCCTTTCTGCGTCTGCAAACATTGGAGTTTATATCATGCTGAGACAATCCACCCCCAGGTTATCCAGCTTATCAAAAACCATACTGACAGTAACATCTGTTACCCCCAACAACTCTGCTGCAGTTTACAAGATAACTTTAAACCTGGTATTTCTGCTTTACACAAACCAAGTGTTGATAACCTTACCAATGAAAGCTATGAAGTACATTTTATTCAATATTAAAGTATCCTTTGTCACAGCGCATTTATGGGCGCAAGATTTCTGAACAGCCCTCGAAACCATGTCAGGACAAGTAGAAAGACCAGTTCTGACAGTAGGTCCTCTTACTACGGGACCAGCCACAGAAGCTCCATTTAGCATAAGCTCCAGGATCATGGCTTCTGAGCTTCGTCCCATTATGATTTTCCATTTGAAGAAGCTTCCCTTGCTGAACCTGACTAGCACAAGATATTAAGAATCAACCATTTTCAATGTTTTATTTCACCTTTATTTAACCAGGTAGGCTAGTTCAGAACAAGTTCTCATTTACACGGATGCGGCCCAGTTTAACTTCACCTCTTTTTATGGCCTTGGTTAATCAGATAGGGTGTAAATGAGGCCCTGTGGTCTCCTCAAACACCATCCCAACTTTCCACTGTGACATTATTACTCTAGCTCCCTACCTTGGGCCTCTTTAGAGTTTCTATACTACATGCACCTCTGCTTACAGTATCATTATCTCTGTTTTTCCTATGTCTTCCCACTACAGACCATTCACATTCTAGGCCCTCATCCTCCCGCTCCATATCAGAAAAGTCCCCCACATTGATCGCATTCTAGCACAACTGTTGCTTCTCAAACTCTCTCTCCATTTCCATTGTTTAGAGGGGTGTCAACCTCATTCCATTGAGGGCCGAGTCTCCGAGGGTTTAATTTTTTTTCTCTCAATTTCAATTAAAATCTAGACAATCAGATGAGGGGAGTTCCTTTCTAATTAGTGACCTTAATTAATTAATCAGGTACAAGGTTGGAGCAAAAACCCGCAGACACTTGGTCCTCCATGGAATGAGTTTGATACGTGCTCCGATTCATCCGCATTAATCGACCCCATTCCATGCAGTTGGCCTCTCTCTCCAAATGGTGAAGGATAACTTCAGTTAGCTTCCCTCTGTTTTGACACTCCATCACACAGCCTCATGTCGCCATTTCATCACGAGCAAACTCCTAGAAAGACGACCGAAACCGTTGAAGCCGCCATTTGACTAGACTCGTCCGAATCACCCGGATCTCGCGAACTTACATTAACCAAACGGTGTATGTAAACTCGCGAGATCAGGATGGTTCGGACGAGGCTATTTACCAGCTCATAAACAACATTTTACACAAAACCAAGAACTCAAATAAGTGGAATCTTTACGAAATTACTTTGACGAAGTTATGTACACACACTCAGACAACCCCAAAGTCTAGCTAAGTGACTTGTAAAATCGTTTTTAATCACGTTCTTCACTCACTCGGTTTGACCCCAAAATAACACATACAATTAAAATCTTTACCAAACGTAAAAATACCTTAAAGGATTTGTTACCTAGCATATTATATATTCTTTTGACATTAGAAAGTTTAAACGTGCTATTACATACCTACAATAATACAGTTGAAACGGACACAACCACTATCGACAAAACACAGTTCTGTCGTTTTCTACCCGGAACTTCCTGTTCCCCAATACGACATTGCAACAGCGTCATCTTCTTCTCTGGTACACTGACATTTACACAAATATAACGTGTCTGCCGCCACCTACTGTACGGTTAGTAAACTGTAGAAAAAGATACACGTCCAATTATGGATAAGGGGAGGGGGAACAACGACATCAAAACAACATTCAAAAATAGATCAATAAAAACATCCCACTCCTTCATTCACAGTCCTATTCAATTCACATCCCTACACAGTCTCATGGGCCTCGTAGGGGAGGAACATCTTCAGTCACAGTCCTATTCAATTCACATCTCTACACAGTCTCATGGGCCTCGTTGGGAGGAACATCTTCAGTCACAGTCCTATTCAAATCACATCCCTACACAGTCTCATGGGCCTCGTAGGGAGGAACATCTTCAGTCACAGTCCTATTCAAATCACATCCCTACACAGTCTCATGGGCCTCATAGGGAGGAATATCTTCAGTCACAGTCCTATTCAAATCACATCCATACACAGTCTCATGGGCCTCGTAGGGAGGAACATCGTCAGTCAGTATTCCCTGCAATCAGTGGTGTAAAGTACTTAAGTACAAATATTTTAAGTACTACGTAAGTAGTTTGTTGTGGTATCTGTACTTTACTTTTTATATTTTTGACAACTTCTACTTTTACTCCACTACATTCCCAAAGAAAATAATGTACTTTCTACTCCATACCTTTTCCCTGACACCCAAAAGTACTCGTTACATTTTGAATGATTAGCAGGACAGGAAAATTGTTAAATTCACACATCCCTACTGCATCTGATCTGGCGGACTCACTAAACACAAATGCTTTGTTTGTAAATGATGGGTGTGATCTTAAATTCAATCTGGAGTGCCAGAGTGGCCTTGGGAATTCGTAAATTCAGAGCGTTGTCAGATTGTCAGTTCGTATCGCTCTCGGAGCGTTATTTATTACATTATTTATACTTTTACTTTTGATACATAAGTATATTTTAGCAATTAGATTTACTTTTGATACTTATGTATATGTTAAACCAAATACTTTTAGACTTTTACTCAAGTAGTATTTAACTGGGTGGCTTTCACTTTTACCTTGATAGGAACGGACTCAAGTATCTTTACTTTCATTCAAATATGACAATTGGGTACTTTTTACACCACTGCCTGCAATGCTTCCAATGTCAATTCCTGAACTCCCAAAAACCTTTCAGCCGCACGTACAATTAATCTTTACAATCGGTATCCTTCAACTGGTAAACGACGTTATGAATCTCAACCGACTGCGGGGCATCCACTGCCATAGCTTCCTCAGCACCAATTGCTCTTTAAACTATTTCCCGCGCCTCCCAGTAGGAGAACTACTGTACAGTTTCTTGATGTGGATGTTCCCTGATATAAGAAACATGTATAAATGCCATTGGTCTGTTCCGGTGTTATGAAACTGATGGAGAATATTTGTAAAAAAACATTTAAAGTATTTATTTAACTAGCCACATAGCATACATAACAGGTTAGGATAATTAAAGTGGCAGTTAGGTGAATTAGCATGGCAGGTTAGGAGACTGAGGATAAGGTTAGGAAAAGGGTGAGGGTTAGGGATTTGTTTACCATGCAGGTTTGGATAACTAACGTGGCGGTTAGGAGACTGAGATTAAGGTTAGGAAAAGGGTTAGGCTTAGCTACAATTTTCAACAAGTGTTTTCCCAACGCAAAAGAAACCACTGACCAATGGGGAGCATCAATTGGTGTAAACTTGATATCATAGTGGCTGTTCCATGATATGATATCCACGCACCAATTTGTAAGTCGCTCTGGATAAGAGCGTCTGCTAAATGATCTAAATGTAAATGTAAATCATGAAACACCCGATATCAGAGAACGCCCCTAATAGCGGTCTGCAATTACACCCTTCTCGGATCAAGGGGGCAGGCTTCCAGTCTATAAGCATGTTTTCCACTGTGCTCAGAGGGCATTTTCGGTACTGCAGTTCAGCTGAAGCACGATCAAATTCCCATTCCCATAGCGAAGTGAATAATAATAAAAAAAGACAATTTAGTTATCATGTTTGTAAATAAAACATCCTTTGAATTATTCAAGTAATTGCCTTAAGAGTCCGATTTTTTCCCATCACTCACAGCCAAAGTTAACTATTTTAGATTCATGCTGTGAGGTGGGTGAGCTTATGCCACATGCAGATGCTGAAGGGAAAACACACCTCTTGATCTGCGTGTTTATAATGTAGGTTAAGATGCAGCCTCGTCTCATAGACTAGATGTAACATAGTAAATATAAATCCGGGACTCTCAAAATAGTGTGATATATTACGTTATTCTGGTTACATAAGACAGATGGTTACTTAATAAATGGAATTTGGTGGTGCTGTACTGTAACAGCGAGCTGAACCAGTTGAAACTATTGACGCCAGGGATATATTGTTGGTGACTGTGTGTTCCTTTATTAGTTTTGTGTTTTTTATTCATTTATTTCTGGTACTCTCCAACCTGAGCGGTATGAGGCCTGTGTGGCGTTGCACTGTTAAAATCATCCCAGTGTGGAGATGAAACACCTGTGTGTTGCAAAGCCACATGCTCCGCCCTCTCTGCTCTACCTAGGTGTTATAATGTGGGTAATACAGAGATAATACTAATACCGAGAGAACCACTGATCTACCTAGGTGTTTTAATGTTGGTAATACAGAGATAACCACTGCTCTACCTAGGTGTTTTATCTCGGTATTAGTATTATCTCTGTATTACCCACATTATAACACCTAGGTAGAGCAGTGGTTCTCTCGGTATTAGTATTATCTCTGTTTTACCCACGTTAAAACACCTAGGTAGAGCAGTGGTTGTCTCGGTATTAGTATTATCTCTGTTTTACCCACGTTAAAACACCTAGGTAGAGCGGTGGTTAACGTGGGTAAAACAGAGATAATACTAATACAGAGATAACCACTGATCTACCTAGGTGTTTTAATGTTAGTAATACTAATACAGAGATAACCATTGAACATACATTTTCCATTGTGTCATTGTGTTTACCATTTCAGAACCCCATTTCAGAACCCATCTGTAGTTTGAAGCATATACAGGGCATTATATAAGAGCCCTTGACATTTTCCACAATTTGTTAAGTTACAGCCTTATACGAAAATTGATTAAATGCATTTTTTTCCTCGTCAATATAAACACAATAGCCCATAATGATAAACCAAAAAGGTTTTTAGAAATTTTAGCAAATCTATACCTTATTTGGTAAGTATTCAGACCCTTTGCTCTGAGACTCCAAATTGAGCTCAAGTGCATCCTGTTTCTATTGATCATCCTTGAGATGTTTCTACTTGACTGGAATCCACATGTGGTAAATTCAAATGATTGGACATGTTTGGAAAAGGAACACACCTGTCTATATAAGGTCCCACAGTTGACAGTGCATGTCAGAGAAAAAAACAAGCAATGAGGTCGAAGAAATTGTCCGTCAAGCTTCGAGACAGGTTTGTGGCGAGGCACAGATCTGGAGAAGAGTACCAACACATTTCTCAAATCTCTGTTGGCTGGGCTCCACGCTTGTGCCGTCCAACTCCTGCCCCACGTTGGGCGCAAACCTTTTAAGGGCTCCCGAGTGGAGCAGCCGTCTAAGGCACTGCATCTCAGTGCAAGAGGCATCACTACAGTCCCTGGTACGAATCCAGGCTAAATCACATGCGACCGTAATTGGGAGTGCCATAGGGAGCGCACAATTGGCCAAGCATCGTCCGGGTTTGGCCGGGATAGGCCGTCATTGTAAATAAGAATTTATTCTTAACTGACTTGACTAGTTAAATAAATTAAAAATTAAAAAGTGGGATGCATGCCAGCAAAGCCACTACACAACACATTACTAAACAATACATTAATTGCACTATAACAGTGAGAAAGTGTGCCCACAAACTGTTACATAAAGCTGACCGAAAAGCATGGTCCAAACAACTTACCACTGCTACACCTGGCTATCAGCGGAGCCTGGTCTGGCAACGAAACAGTTCATTCAGCCTCAATTAAAAAAAAAAAAATGGCTGACTTGCTTTAAAACCTTTTCTCAATAGGGGTTGCTGCTTTCACTTTGTAAAAATTTCGTTCCCAAATTAAACTGCCTCGTACTCAATTCTTGCTAGTACAATATTCATATTATTATTACTATTGGATAGAAAACACTCTCTAGTTTCTAAAACAGTTTGAATTATATCTGTGAGTAAAACAGAACTCAAGTTGGAGCAAACTTCCTGTGAGGAAGTGAGAAATCTGAAATCAGGCAGGCTGTTCTGGGGTCAGTTTATTAATTTGCATGTCTTCTATTGGTCGACATGCACTGCATACGCCTTCCCCTAGATGTCAGCAAATAGTGAGAATTGGAATGGAGTTGCTAGGCAGATCTGAGGCCATATAAAGGGTCTTGGAACGTGGGGTGCAGTCTTTTCAACATTCGCCATGACGCAAGACAGACCTCAGGATGGCGTTCTGGAAAGCTCCCGTTATAGGCCTTAGATATATCCGGCTCTGATTTTATTCAATATAGGTGTTAAAGACATCATAATGTTGTTATTTTAAACCGAGTTATATCAGTTTATATCAGTATATTGCGATTTTCGGATATTTCTTTGTGCTGCGTTATAGTGAGTTGGGCACGTCTGGGCCACATGGCTAATGTTTACTGCTAATTCCAAAGTTGAAGGCGACAATCTACAACCGGAGCAACGATTCTTCTGGACAAAGGACAACTTGCCCAAGATTCTGATGGAAGCACATCAAAAAGTAAGAAGTATTTATGATGTTAATTCGTTGTTCTGTTGAAAAATGTGAAACTACTATTCCGCCATTAATTTCGGTGTGGTCTCGCTTTAACGCACGCTGTATGTCGTAGTAACGTTAATTTTAAAAATCTAACACAGCGGTTGCATTAAGAACTAATGTATCTTTCATTTGCTGTCCAACCTGTATTTTTTTGTCAAGTTTATGATTAGTTACTGATTAGATTAGGTGCCTCTCCCAAGATTTCTCCCGGCATTTTGTTGGCAGCTTGGCTACTATTCTCATTGTATAACCACGATTTGTGCCGCTAAATATGCAAATTTTCGAAACAAACTCTATATGTATTGTGTAATATGATGTTATAGGACTGTCATCTGAAGAAGTTTGAGAAGGTTAGTGAAAAAATTTATATATTTTGCTGGTTTATTCGTTATCGCTATTGTTGGCTTGAATCAATGCTGTTGTGTGGTTGGCTATTGTAGTAAGCTAATATAATGCTATATTGTGTTTTCGCTGTAAAACACTTAAAAAATCTGAAATATTGGCTGGATTCACAAGATCTTTGTCTTTCATTTGTTGTACGCTGTGTATTTTTCATAAATGTTTTATGATGAGTATTTAGGTAATTCACGTTGGTCTCTGTAGTTATTCTAGTTGCTTTGGTGAGAGTTGTGATGGTGGCTGCAATGTAAAACTATGATTTATACCTGAAATATGCACATTTTTCTAACAAAACATATGCTATACAATAAATATGTTATCAGACTGTCATCGGATGAAGTTGTTTCTTGGTTAGTGACTATTTATATCTTTATTTGGTCGAAATTGTGATAGCTACCTATGCAGGAAAAAAATGGTGGGAAAAAAAGTTGTGTCTTTTGCTATCGTGGTTAGCTAATAGAAATACATATTGTGTCTTCCCTGTAAAACATTTTAAAAATCAGAAATGATGACTGGATTCACAAGATGTGTATCTTTCATCTGGTGTCTTGGACTTGTGATTTAATGATATTTAGATGCCAGTATTTACTTGTGACGCTATGCTAGGCTATGCTAGTCAGCTTTTTTACTGATGGGGGTGCTCCCGGATCCAGGATTGTGATGAAGTAGAAGTTAAACAAATGTGGTTTCTACTGTCAATTGATATGTACAAACTATGGCATAAGGGGACGACAAGCGGATACGAGACAAACCGTGATTTCGATTAAGACGTTCAGCCCTTTTGAAATACACAGCGACAGAATTCAGAACATGGGCCGTTCTTACAGTGTTCTCCCTGTACGCCAAGTCAGAACCGTAGGATAAATAAAGGGGCATATATGCAGACAATTAAAAATCTTACAATATTCAATTATTAAATTTCTCAAAAACAGGTTATAGGCTACATGTGAACCACCAAGTCAGAACAGTAGGCAAAATGAAGAGGTGAAAATAGACCAAATTGCTAGGTTGAGGCACATGGTCTACTAACATCTTACTACACAACATACACTTAGTATTACCTTCTTAGCTACAGTATACACATCTCCCCGGCATGTTACATAATTTATGCAGCAGCAGACAAGACATTTTTGGACTTACCTTGTTGTGTTGTGCTCACTTGAACAGGAAGGTGGCGCGGCAGTCCATCGTGGGCATATTTTGTCATCAAACTTTGTCATCAAAGTCTGACATTCTCTGGATTTATAGTGCTTTCACTACTGGGAACTTGAAGGGGGAAAAAAAATGGAATCACGATGACGTCAGTGATCTTCAGGTCGTAGCTGTAGAAAGAGGCCCGAGTTCCCAATTTACAATTCCGAATTGGATGAAAGTTTAAAATGTATTTTCCCAGTCGTAGCTTGTTTTTCCCTGAGTTCCCAGTTGTATTGAACTCACTCAAGTCAGATGTTGCAGTACCGAGTTAAGTTGTTTTGAGCGCGGCACATATCAAGTTTCATTGACAGAATGGCCAATGTTGAACGTTTACAATTATAAACTAGGAAAAGAGCCCCTTAATCTTAGACTTGGGACCACACAGCCACTCCACTGACTAGCAAGCTAATGATTGCTTTACAATGCTTGTAGTTAGCCACTGATTCCTTCCAAACCACTCATTGTTCAATTTGCAATTTCCAACTTGTTGTGTAATGTTTGTCCAATGGCAGATGAGCACGATACGTTTTATCTATAATTTCTCATAATTTCTCTTCATATGACAAAGATTAAAAGGATTTGCTAGTAGATTGTCGACTTGATTCATGATGATGACTGCTAGCTCAGATTTTGAAAGTATGATGTTGACATGATCAGTCCAATCAAAGCGACTGTAGATATCACATGATTAGAAGTTATTTTATCTGTGGACAATGACCTTGAGCCTTCTTGGATGGGCACTTCTTAGACTTGGCAGTGACTTATTGTCCCCATGAATGACAGAACACTGAGCCAATCACAGCGCAAAGCTCCGTATTTTCTGCTGGCTTGCCCCACCTCTAAAGAAAGCACTGATCTAGGCTGAAACACCTGCATTTCAGAGCTGCCTTACTCAAGAAAACAAAATAGAGACCATGTTTGTATGCGGCTTTATTAATAGCTCAATTATATGTGGGGGGGGGGGGGGGGTTAAATTTTTTTTTTGCAAACAGATCATTTTCCCCCTCACTTTATCGCTAAAACTGTGGGGATCAAAACAGGTGGCTCACCTGCCCTGAATGATGGGTCGCCACTGAACTTATCTAGAACACTGCAGTCCGTCTGGGTGTTTAACCTTCCCAAATTAACCCATGTCACCCTGCGCCTCCGTACATTCCACTGGCTTCCAGCCGAAGCTCACATCCACTACAAGACAATGGTGTTTACTTACGGTGCAGCAAGAGGAACAGCCCCATCTCTACCTTCAGGCTATGCTCAAACCCTGTATCCCAACCCGAGCACTCAGTTCTGCCACCTCTGGTCTCATGGCCGTCCCACTGCTACAGGAGGTCAAGCTCCCTCTCAGCCCAGTCAAAGCACTTCTCTGTCCTGGCACCCCAATGGTGGCACGAGCTTCCCTCTGATGCTAGGACAGCAGAGTCCCTGCCCATCTGCCCGAAAAGGTCTGAAACCCTAAATCTTTAAAGAGTACCCCGTCCCAAAATACTAATACAAATAATAATAATAATAATGTGACACTGACTAATTGAGGAGAAATGTATTTACTGTGATATGTGGTTGTCTCACCTGGCTATCTTAAGATTAATGTACTGGTGACATCACAGGGTCAGAGAGAACTCCTGACTGTAATACAAAAACACTCCAGGCACTCAGCACATAAGAACCATTCATACTGTCAGATCTAATATGAAGAACTGACTACAACCATAAGAACCATTCATACTGTCAGATCTAATATGAAGAACTGAATACAACCATAAGAACCATTCATACTGTCAGATCTAATATGAAGAACTGAATACTAAAGAGAAGAAGAGGTTGACCAGTACATATTCATGTAACTTTATTTTTCATTGGCAGATCAATCAAGTTTGCTTCAATGCAGTTATCCAAACACATTCATGATCAGTAACTAAAATAACTAATCTAGTTTTAAAGACAATTAATAAACACAAGGATTAATTTCATAAACTGTGTATCATTAAATAAAGTTGTAAAATAATCCCCCCAAACTAATGGTGAAAAGTGATCATCACACCATCTCTATCTGATACATGTTAGAGGCGGAAGGTAGCCTAGTGGTTAGAACGTTTGGCCAGTAACCAAAAGGTTTCTAAATCGAATCCCCGAGCTGGTAAGGTAAAAATCTGTCGATCTGCCTCTGAACAAGGCAGTTAACCCACTGTTCCTAAGCCAGCATTGTAAGTAAGAATTTGATCTTAACTGACTTGCCTAGTTAAGTAAAGACTCAATAAAAAAAAGTGTCTACTAGCAAAACGTATTATACACTGCTCAAAAAAATAAAGTGAACACTTAAACAACACAATGTAACTCCAAGTCAATCACACTTCTGTGAAATCAAACTGTCCACTTAGGAAGCAACATTGATTGACAATACATTTCACATGCTGTTGTGCAAATTGAATAGACAAAAGGTGGAAATTATAGACAATTAGCAAGACACCCACAATAAAGGAGTGGTTCTGCAGGTGGTGACCACAGACCACTTCTCAGTTCCTATGCTTCCTGGCTGATGTTTTGGTCACTTTTGAATGCTGGCGGTGCTTTCACTCTAGTGGTAGCATGAGACGGAGTCTACAACCCACACAAGTGGCTCAGGTAGTGCAGCTCATCCAGGATGGCACATCAATGCGAGCTGTGGCAAGAAGGTTTGCTGTGTCTGTCAGCGTAGTGTCCAGAGCATGGAGGCGCTACCAGGAGACAGGCCAGTACATCAGGAGATGTGGAGGAGGCCAACAACCCAGCAGCAGGACCGCTACCTCCGCCTTTGTGCAAGGAGGTGCACTGCCAGAGCCCTGCAAAATGACCTCCAGCAGGCCACAAATGTGCATGTGTCAGTATATGGTCTAACAAGGGGTCTGAGGATCTCATCTCGGTACCTAATGGCAGTCAGGCTACCTCTGGCTAGCACATGGAGGGCTGTGCGACCCCACAAAGAAATGCCAACCCACACCATGACTGACCCACCGCCAAACCGGTCATGCTGGAGGATGTTGCAGGCAGCAGAACGTTCTCCACGGCGTCTCCAGACTCTGTCACATGTGCTCATGTGCTCAGTGTGAACCTGCTTTCATCTGTGAAGAGCACAGGGCGCCAGTGGCAAATTTGCCAATCTTGGTGTTCTCTGGCAAATGCCAAACGTCCTGCGCGGTGTTGGGCTGTAAGCACAACCCCCACCTGTGGACGTCGGGCCCTCATACCACCCTCATGGAGTCTGTTTCTGACCGTTTGAGCAGACACATGCACATTTGTGGCCTGCTGGAAGTCATTTTGCAGGGCTCTGGCAGTGCTCCTCCTTGCACAAAGGCGGAGGTAGCGGTCCTGCTGCTGGGTTGTTGCCCTCCTACAGCCTCCTATGGGGGTGGGGGGGGATGAGTAGTATTTCTGTCTGTAATAAAGACCTTTTGTGGGGAAAAACTCATGCTGATTGGCTGGGCCTGGCTCCCAAGTGGGCCTATGCCCTCCCAAGTCCCACCCATGCCTGAGCCCCTGCCCAGTCATGTGAAATCCATAGATTAGGGCCTCATTTATTACAATTGACTGATTTCCTTCTACAAACTGTACATCTTTGAAATTGTTGCGTTTAGATTGTTGTTCAGTATAATACAACTTGTAGGACGTATCGTATGTTAAGAATTACAATTCGTATGTTATTTTACGCATTGCTATTCATACAATATGTTACGAACTTGTAATATGTATGATATGTTACGAATTCCAATTTTTTGTTGCTAACAATAGCTAGGTTAGAGGTTTAAGGTAGAGTTAAATGGGTTTAGGGGAAAGGTTGGCTAACATGCTAAGTAGTTGCATGCTAAGCTAACATGCTGACATAGCTAAAAAGTAGTAAGAAGTTGCAAAGTTGCTAATTTCCTAAAATGCTAAAGTCCTCCTTGATGAGATTCAAACACGCAGCCTTTGGCTAGTTGTTTGACTTACACGTGCACCCCTCCACAGAGCAGGAGTAAGGGTTCTCTCCTTTATGTATATGTTGGTGTTTTTAAGGTCGAGAGAAACTCACCCACAGTCAGAACAGGATTAAGGCTTTTCTCCTGTATGTGTTCTCTGGTGAACTTTTTGCTCATTTGATGTTTTAAAACATTTTCCACAGTCAGAGCAGGAGTATGGCTTCTCCCCTGTATGTATAAGTTCATGTGAATTTAAGTGGGAAAGTTGAGAAAAACTAGTTCCACAGTCAGAGCAGGAATACGGCTTCTCTCCTGTGTGTGTTCTCCGATGAACTTTTAGCTCAGTTGATGTTTTGAAGCATTTTCCACAGTCAGAGCAGTAATACGGCTTCTCTCCTGTGTGTGTTCTCCGATGAACTTTTAGCTGAGATGATGTTTTAAAACGTTTTCCACAGTCAGAGCAGACGTAAGGCTTCTCTCCTGTGTGTGTACGTTGGTGTGTTTTTAAGGTGCCCAGACGAGAGAAACTCGCCCCACAGTCAGAGCAGGAGTATGGCTTCTCTCCTGTATGTATACGTTCATGTGTTTCTAAGTTGGAAAATGTTGAGAAACTAGTTCCACAGTCAGAGCAGTAATACGGCTTCTCTCCTGTGTGTGTTCTCTGATGAACTCTTAGCTCAGTGGATGTTTTGAAGCATTTTCCACAGTCAGAGCAGACGTAAGGCTTCTCTCCGGTGTGTATAAGTTGGTGTGTTTTTAAGGTGCCCAGATGAGAGAAACTCGCCCCACAGTCAGAGCAGAAGAAAGGCTTCTCTCCTGTATGTGTTCTCTGGTGAACTTTTAGCTCATTTGATGTTTTAAAACATTTTCCACAGTCAGAGCAAACGTAAGGCTTCTCTCCTGTGTGTGTTCTCTGATGAACTTTTAGCTCAGATAATGTTTTGAAATATTTTACACAGTCAGAGCAGGAGTAAGGCTTCTCTCCTGTATGTATACGTTCATGTGAATTTAAGTTTGAAAGTTGAGAGAAACTAGTTCCACAGTCAGAGCAGTAATACGGCTTCTCTCCTGTGTGTGTTCTCCGATGAACTTTTAGCTCAGTTGACGTTTTGAAGCATTTTCCACAGTCACAGCAGACGTAAGGCTTCTCTCCTGTGTGTGTTCTCTGGTGAACTTTTAGCTCAGATGATGTTTTGAAATATTTTACACAGTCAGAGCAGGAGTAAGGCTTCTCTCCTGTATGTATACGTTCATGTGAATTTAAGTTTGAAAGTTGAGAGAAACTAGTTCCACAGTCAGGGCAGAAGAAAGGCTTCTCTCCTGTGTGTGTTCTCTGATGAACTTTTAGCTCAGATGATGTTTTGAAATATTTGACACAGTCAGAGCAGGAGTAAGGCTTCTCTCCTGTATGTATAAGTTCATGTGAATTTAAGTGGGAAAGTTGAGAAAAACTAGTTCCACAGTCAGAGCAGTAATACGGCTTCTCTCCTGTGTGTGTTCTCCGATGAACTTTTAGCTCAGTTGATGTTTTGAAGCATTTTCCACAGTCAGAGCAGACGTAAGGCTTCTCTCCTGTGTGTGTTCTCTGATGAACTTTTAGCTCATTTGATGTTTTGAAATATTTGACACTGTCAGAGCAGGAGTAAGGCTTCTCTCCTGTATGTATTCGTTCATGTGAATTTAAGTGGGAAAGTTGAGAGAAACTAGTTCCACAGTCAGAGCAGTAATACGGCTTCTCTCCTGTGTGTGTTCTCCGATGAACTTTTAGCTCAGTTGATGTTTTGAAGCATTTTCCACAGTCAGAGCAGACGTAAGGCTTATCTCCTGTGTGTATACGTTGGTGTGTTTTTAAGGTTCCCAGATTAGAGAAACTAGTTCCACAGTCAGAGCAGTAATACGGCTTCTCTCCTGTGTGTGTTCTCTGATGAACTTTTAGATGAGTTGATGTTTTGAAGCATTTTCCACAGTCAGAGCAGGAGTAAGGCTTCTCTCCTGTGTGTATTTTTAGATGTATTTTTAGCTTTGATAGAAATGGGAAAATCTCTTCACAATGTGGGCAGTGATGAGACCTCTTATCTCTCTGATCTTCCTGAGGTTGCTCTCTGGATGTAGAGAATGGCTCAACATGGTAACCTGTGTGAACATCAGAAGAACCAGTCAGTTGGTGTGATATACATGTCAATCAAATGTATTTTATGAAGCCCTTTTAACATCAGTAGTTGTCACAAAGTGCTGAACAGAAACCCAGCCTAAAATCCCCAAAGAGCAAGCAATGCAGATGTAGAAGCACAGTGGCCACAAAAAAACTCCCTAGAAAGCAGGAACCTAGGAAGAAACCTAGAGAGGAACCAGGCTGAGTGGTGACCAGTCCTCTTCTGGCCATACCGGGTGACAGGTAGCCTAGTGTTTAGAGCAACCGAAAGGTTGCAATATCGAATCCCTGAGCTGACAAGGTAAAAATCTGTCGTTCTGCCCCTGAACAAGGCAGTTAACCCACTGTTCCTAGGCCGTCATTGAAAATAAGAATTTGTTCTTAACTGACTTGCCTAGTTAACCTGTTTGGGCGCATGTCCAAACGCTAGTGGGACACCTACGACAACATCCGGTGAAATTGCAGAGTGCGAAATTCAAAATACAAAAATCGTAATATTAAACATTCATGAAAATACAAGTGTCTTACATCATTTAAAAGCTTCGTATTAATCTAACTGCGTTGTCAGATTTCAAAAAGGCGTTACGGAGAAAGCATACCATGCGATTATCTGAGGACAGCGCCCCACGTTAAAATACTTTTTAAACCAGCACAGGCGTGACAAAATCACAGACAGCAATTAAATAAATCACTTACCTTTGAAGATCTTCCTCTGATTGCAATCCCAAGGGTCCCAGCTACACAATGAATGGACGTTTTGTTCGATAAAGTCCTTCATTATATCACAAAAATGTCAGTTTAGATGGTGCGCTTGATTCAGTAATTCACTCGTTCAACATGCACACAGACGAATCCAAAAGGTTACCAGTAAAGTTCGTCCAAACAAGTCAAACGATGTTTCGAATTAATCCTCAGGTATTCTAATATCTAAATAAACAATAATATTTAAGACGGAGAATAGTGTGTTCAATAGCGAAGATAAATAACGAAGAGCGCACTCTCCTTGATGGGCGCAACATGACTACTTTTCTAATGGGGGACACCTTGGAAAAACTACAAATACTTGTTCATTTTTCAAAAAACAAGCCTGAAACCCTTTCTAAAGACTGGTGACATCTAGTGGAAGCCATAGAAACTGCAAAATGGGTCCTATCTATTTGTATATCCCATAGGCAAGCATTGAAAATACATGTGACCTCAAAAAATAAAAATTCCAGATGGATTTTCCTCGAGGTTTTCGCCTGCCATATCAGTTCTGTTATACCCACAGACATTACTTTAACAGTTTTAGAAACTTCAGAGTATTTTCTATCCAATGCTGTCAAGTATATGCATATCCTAGCTTCTGGGCAGTTTACAGGCAGCTTACTTTGGGCACGTCAGTCATCCGAAATTCCGGACAATAACCAGTATGCTAAGGAAGTTAAATAAAGGTTAAAAAATAATAATAATAATAAATACACCAACATTAGTGGTGAAAGAAATGAATAAATTCTAAAGTTTGGGGTCACTTACAAATGTCCTTGTTCTTGAAAGAACAGCACATTTTTTGTCTATTCAAATAATGTCAAATTGATCAGAAATACAGTGTAGACATTGTTAATGTTGTAAATGACTATTGTAGCTGGAAACGGCTGAAAATCTCGTACAACGCTGTGAACTACTCTCTTCACAGAACAGCGCAAACAGTCTCTAACCAGAATAGTGTCTAGAAGGCCAGCATCCCGGAGTCGCCTCTTCACTGTTAACATTGAGACGGGTGTTTTGCGGGTACTATTTAATGAAGCTGCCAGTTGAGGACTTGTGTGACGTCTGTTTCTCAAACTAGACACTCTAAAATACTTGTCCTCTTGCCCAGTTGTGCACCGGGGCCTCCCACTCCTCTTTCTATTCTGGTTAAAGCCAGTTTGCGCTGTTCTGTGAAGGGAGTAGTACACAGCGTTGTACGAGATCTTCAGTTTCTTTGCAATTTCTCACATGGAATAGCCTTCATTTCTCAGAACAAGAATAGACTGACTAGTTTCAGAAGAAAGGTCTTTGTTTCTGGCCATTATGAGCCTGTTATCGAACCGACAAATGACCCAGATACTCAACTAGTCTAAAGGACTGTTTTATTGCTTCTTTAATCAGCACCACAGTTTTCAGCTGTGCTAACATAATTGCAAAAAGGGTTTTGTAATGATCAATTAGCCTTTTAAAATGTTAAACTTGGATTAGCTAACACAACATGCCATTGGATCACAGGAGTGATGTTTTCTGATAATGGGCCTCTGTACGCCTATGTAGATATTCCATTTAAAAAAATCATCAGTTTCCAGCTAAAATAGTCATTTACAACATTAACAACGTCTACACTGTATTAATGGTCAATTTGATGTTAGTTTAACCTTTCTAGGACACACGTTTCGTTAGCGGAACTCCGACAACATTCCGCTGAAAAGGCAGCGCGGGAAATTCAAAAATATTTTTTTGAAATATGTAACTTTCACACATTAACAAGTCCAATACAGCAAATGAAAGATAAACATCTTGTTAATCTACCCATCGTGTCCGCGAAAACACAACATATGATTATGTTAGATCACCGCCAAGTCCAAAAAACACACAGCTATTTTCCCAGCCAAAGATAGGAGTCACAAAAAGCAGAAATAGAGATAAAATGAATCACTAACTTTTGATGATCTTCAGATGACACTCATAGGACATCATGTTACACAATACATGTATGTTTTGTTCGATGATGTGCGTATTTATATCCAAAAATCTCAGTTTATATTGGCGCCATGTTCAGAAATGCCTCCAAAATATCCGGAGAAATTGCAGAGCCACATCAAATAACAGAAATACTCATCATAAACCTTGATGAAAGATACATGTTTTACATAGAATTAAAGATACACTTGTTCTTCATGCAACCGCTGTGTCAGATTTCAAAAAAACTTTACGGAAAAAGCACACCATGCAATAATCTGAGACGGCACTCAGATATGAACAACATTTCTCCGCCATGTTGGAGTCAACAGAAATATGAAATTACATGATAAATATTCCCTTACCTTTGATGATTTTCATCAGAATGCACTCCCAGGAATCCTAGTTCCACAATAAATTGTTGTTTTGTTCAATAATGTCCATTATTAATGTCCAAGTAGCTACTTTTGTTAGCGAGTTTAGTACACACATCCAAACGCTCGTGCAGGTCCAGGCAAACGTCGGACGAAAACTTCAAAAAGTTATATTACAGGTCGAATATACTTGTCAAACTAACTATAGAATCAATCTTCAGGATGTTGTTATCCTAAATATTCAATAACGTTCCAAAGGGAGAATTCCGTTGTGTCTGTAGAAATAATGGAACGCAAGTCGATATCATTTGGAATGCGCATGACCAGGACTTGGCTCTCTGCCAGACCACTGACTCAAACAGTTCCCATCCAGGCTCAACATCACAGTAAAAGCTTCATTCAACTTTCTACAGACTGTTGACATCTAGTGGAAGGCGTAGGAAGTGCAAACAGATCCATATCCCACTAGGATTTCAAAAGGCGATGAGTTGAAAATCGACCAGCCTCAGAATTCCCACTTCCTGTTTGGGATTTTGCCTGCCATATGAGTTCTGTTATACTCACAGACATCATTCAAACAGTTTTAGAAACGTCAGAGTGTTTTCTATCCAATAGTAATAATAATATGCATATATTAGCATCTGGGACAGAGTAGGAGGCAGTTCATTTTGGGCACGCTATTCATCCAAAGTGAAAACGCTGCCCCCTATCTCTAAAAAGTTAATTGACAAAAAGAACTTACTTCTCTTTCAAAAACAACGACATTTCTAAGTGACCCTAAACTTTTCAACGGCAGTGTATGTATTCATGTCAATAGGCTGTATGGGAATGGCAATAAAACTATTCTAAAACTGGGTAGGAGTCAAAAACTAAAAAGAGGCAAAAGTCGTAAAAATGATGAGCTATATCATCCTCCACTCAACATCACAAGGGTGATCGAATAATTTGTATGTTTAAAGTAATGACTAAGATATTTCACCCTGAAACTGTATCACTGTGTGTGAAATCCATTAGACACATAAGACTATAAGTGGATAATGTGTGTAGCGTAGGCAGGATAGAATTAGAACATTGTGTTCCTTACAGGACATTCTGTCCCCACCCGTGGAGTGGAGAAACTGTTAGGCTTGCAGAAAATTATGAAACATGTTGCAGAATATGATAAACAATGTATGTGTACAGTGGAACAATACAGCTCGCCTAAAGCGGGGTGGGGTTCTCGACTGATTTGTGTATAAAAGATGGGCTCTGAAATTGAGAGGGCAGAGCTCTCTGAATAAAGCAGCCCTCCATGTGCTCGCCAGAGGTAGCATGACTGCCATTAGATACCGAGATGAGATCCTCAGAGCCCTTGTGAGACCATATGCTGACACATGCACATTTGTGGCCTGCTGGAGGTCATTTGCAGGGCTCTGGCAGTGCTCCTCCTTGCACAAAGGCGGAGGTAGCGGTCTTGCTGCTGGGTTGTTGGCCTCCTCCACGTCTCCTGATGTACTGGCCTGTCTCCTGGTAGCGCCTCCATGCTCTGGACACTACGCTGACAGACACAGCAAACCTTCTTGCCACAGCTCGCATTGATGTGCCATCCTGGATGAGCTGCACTACCTGAGACACTTGTGTGGGTTGTAGACTCCGTCTCATGCTACCACTAGAGTGAGAGCACCGCCAGCATTCAAAAGTGACCAAAACATCAGCCAGGAAGCATAGGAACTGAGAAGTGGTCTGTGGTCACCACCCGTAGAATCAATCCTTTATTGGGGTGTCTTGCTAATTGCCTATAATTTCCACCTTTTGTCTATTCCATTTGCACAACAGCATGTGAAATTTATTGTCAATCAGTGTTGCTTCCTAAGTGGACAGTTTGATTTCACAGAAGTGTGAATGACTTGGAGTTACATTGTGTTGTTTAAGTGTTCCCTTTTTTTTTGAGCAGTGTATTAAATGGGTAGAAGTGTTCCCAACTTACTTGGCGGACATGATGACGGTAGCTAAAGTATTGGGTCAAGATATTATCCCTAGATTTGGTTTACTAGAATCTATTTCTTTAGACAATGGATTACAGTTTTTGAAAATCAGGTAAAAGATAGTATAGGCCAGAAATTGAACATTAAATAGGAAAAGAAATACGGTTCATATTACCTACAATCGGCAGGATTAATTGAACACAGGAGCGATATGGTTAACTTTCTTGGGATAGGGGGCAGCATTTTCACTTTTGGATGAATAGCGTGCCCAGAGTGAACTGCCTCCTACTCTGTCCCAGATGCTAATATATGCATATTATTAAACAGTCTGAAGTTTCTAAAACTGTTTGAATGATGTCTGTGAGTATAACAGAACTCATATGGCAGGCGAAATCCTGAGAAAAAATCCAAACAGGAAGTGGGATATCTGAGGCTGGTCGATTTTCATCTCATAGCCTATTGAAAACACAGTAAGATATGGATCTGTTTGCACTTCCTACGCCTTCCACTAGATGTCAACCGTCTGTAGAACGTTGAATGAAGCTTCTACTGTGATGTTGAGCCGGATGGTAGCTGTTTGAGTCAGTGGTCTGGCAGAGAGCCAAGTCCTGGTCACGCGCATTTCACATGGTAGTGACTTGCGGTCCATTACTTCTACAGACACAAAGGAATTCTCCGGTTGGATCGTTATTGAAGATTTATGATAACAACATCCTAAAGATTGATTCTATAGTTAGTTTGACAAGTTTATTCGACCTGTAATATAACTTTTTGAAGTTCTTGTCCGAAGTTATGCGGGGACCTGCACGAGCGTTTGGATATGTGTACTAAACGAGCTAAAAAAGTAGCTACTTGGACATTATCGAACAAAACAACAATTTGTGGAACTAGGATTCCTGGGAGTGCATTCTGATGAAGATCATCAAAGGTAAGGGAATATTTATATTGTAATTTCTGATTTATGTTGACTCCAACATGGCGGATAAAAAACATTTATTTCTGAGCGCTGTCTCAGATTATGGCATGGTTTGCTTTTTCCGTAAAACATTTTTGAAATCTGACAGCGGTTGCATTAAGGAGAGGTATATCTATAATTCCATGTGTATAACTTGTATTATCATCTACATTTATGATGAGTATTTCTGTTGTTTGATGTGGCTCTCTGCAATTTCTCAGGATATTTTGGAGGAATTTCTGAACATGGCGCCAATGTATACTGAGATTTTTGGATATAAATATGCACATTATCGAACAAAACATACATGTATTGTGTAACATGATGTCCTATGAGAATCATCTGATGAAGATCATCAAAGGTTAGTGTAGTAACCTGGTATATTTATGTTGGACTGTAACTATGGGAATACATTATCGCAAATGCTACGCGATCGGCTGGTGTGTGGGATTAATGATGACAGGATACAAATACGATTGTTATCAGAGCCTAATCTCACGTTTGAGAATGCACTTAAACTGGCTCAGGCCATGGAGTCCGCAAATAGAAATGCACTGGATTTGCAGGCAAGGGGTGCAACTGCGTGCCATACAATAAAAGAGAGCAGCACTGAGCGCGTAGAATTTCAAAGAACAGAAAGCCGTGGGGCAGCAGCCAATAGAGACTGTTATCGTTGCAAAGGCAAACACGCAGCGTTTGACTGTAAATTCAAACACGAAAAGTGTTATGCATGTGGGATAATAGGCCACATTGCGAGGGCGTGCCACAATAAAAAAAAAGCCACGGGCTGCAGACAAGAGGAAGGACAGAAAACCGAATACCTCCAGACGCTCTAGCTACCGCTCTAATCAAGTGATAGAAAGTGAAAGTGAGTGCGCAGACGCAGAGCAAGCATTCTCAATGTACAGTGTACAGGGGGCGAATATGAAGAAGGTGGAGCCTTTCATTGTGGAAATGGGAATTGTCGTGTCTTTGCTATCGTTAAATTGAAGACTTATAGTTTTTATCATATATTCCTGTAATTAGGGCTTACGCTATCACTTGAGTAATAACGTAACTAATTAACTATGAATTCGAGGGCACCAGGGAAAGTTATTAGATTACAAAGTTATAATTTCCCAATATAACCTTTAAAATATTTTCATATCTGATCAATAGTCTTCTAATTAATGATTTATTTACTCTTTCTCACGTCAGTCTCATTCCAAACGTCGTAAATCGTTGATCTGCACGAACCCAGTCTTCACTATGAGTCATCCATACATCAATTGTCTTAAATCATTTATTTATTACTAACTAATTAATTCACAGAAATGCATAAACAAACAAACAAACTTAAAATAGTTACATGAAATGATGGGAGCAATATACCCTAGTGGGCTGAACCGGCATGGCGGCTGTTAGACAAAGGGAAAGTTGCGTTCGACTAATAATTCACTACAGAGTCCATAACTATAACAATTGACATGCTAATCCTTACACATGAACGCTCACTCATTCGGGAACAATTGCAATCAATATATATATAGTTACGTTCAGTGTGTGTGTTGTCTTGATCGTTGGAGAGAAGTTCGTTTTTGTTGGAGTTATTGTGGAGAGTTCAGAGTGACATTCGTTATAGAATGGATATTTCGGCGGTTGTCTTTCTTCGCGTTCAATGATACCGAATTCCTAGCTGCAGACTAGAAGTCAATATCAAAGACTTGTTATGATTCGTATAAGAGTTTTAACCACGTGGGATGGTTAAAAGATTCAGCAGTCTGGTCTCAAACCTTGGCCCTCTCGTTATCGAGGTAAGCTGGTCTGCAACCTTTGTCCTCTCGTGATTGAGAGAAACATGGTCATAATGGTAATTTCCTAAGAGTTGGCTTTTATTCAGATAGCAGAGAGGGGTGGTCCCATGGTCTCTGACCCATACTGGGCTCAGGGCGGTCCTTGGATTTAGTTCAAATCAAGAAGGTATTTGTACTTTTCTTAATTAAACAGTCCAAAATCATATTACACAATTATACAAACAGTATCATACTCACTCATTCATTTTATACAACACACAGATGTAAACCTCATATCTGAGGTTATTATATAAACAGCGGTATGGTAATGTGGTCCCACAGTCTCACATGAGTTTCCCACGTGATGACAAATGGACCGGTTCATAGCTGGACTGCCCACCGATCTTTCCTACTTGTGCAGGAATATGAAATATGTTCGTACCTCAAGTTCTGTGAGGTGGAAGAGAATTCCTTTGTCCTGAAAGTTTACCCTCTGTCTTAATACTGTTTGTGGTGGGGAGATTCTCAGGAATTTACGACATCTCTCTGTGATCACCGCATGGGTTGTGGTGGAAAGGGAGAGGCAGGGAGAGGGGGATGGGGTTTGCAGTACCCAAGCATGCAACATCATGACAAAATAAATGGATTGAAGGTACGGTTTGAACTAGACACAGGATGTAGTGTCACACTGATGAACAGTGTGAGACACCCCCATTAAACTCAAAACGTACACAGGGGAGAAGGTCACTGTGATTGGAGTTACTGATGTTCAAGTGGAATATCATGGACAAAAGAAAAATCTGCCTCTCTTTGTAGTGGAAGGTACTGGCCCCAGCTTACTAGGAAGAGGGTGGTTGGAGGAAATAAAATTGAACTGGGATGAAATCAAACATGTCAGCACAGAGACATTGACACTACAGCAGGTGCTTTCAAAGCATGAGTGTGCTTTCAAAGATGAGCTCGGGACATTAAAAGGGGTCCAAGCTACCATTCATGTTGCTGCTGATGCTACTCCCAGATTCTATAGGCCAAGATCAGTTCCATATGCCATGAAGCCTAAAGTGGATGTGGAAATTGACAGACTCTTAGCAGAGGATATAATTGTACCTGTCAAGTTTTCTGAGTGGGCAGCACCAGTTGTTCCCATACTAAAACCAGATGGTTCAATCAGATTATGCGGTGACTATAAGCTGACTGTAAATAGAGTTTCCTCTCTGGAGCAGTACCCCATCCCCAAAGTGGAGGATTTGCTTTCAACGTTAACCGGAGGGCAACAGTTTACAAAACTGGACATGAGTCACGCATATCAGCAAGTGCTAATGGATAAAGCTTCACAGAAGTACCTGACCATAAACACCCACAGAGAGATGTTTACCTATAAACGCTTACCTTTCGGGGTGTCTTCTGCACCAGCTATCTTCCAAAGAACTATGGAGGGAATTCTGCAGGGGATACCCAAGGTAGCAGTTTACCTCGACGACATTCTTGTCACGGGAGTCACGAAGGAGGAACATCTCAGAAACTTAGGTGAAGTTTTGAGGAGGATGGAGGACGCCGGTCTCCGGCTGAAGAGGAGCAAGTGTACACTGTTAGCTGATGAAGTACAGTACCTGGGTCACAAGGTGGATGCCAAGGGGTTACACACTGTCAAAGCTAAAGTGAGGGCTGTTGTGGAAGCTCCAGCTCCGACAAACGTTACAGAGCTGAAAGCATATCTAGGCTTACTGAACTATTACAATCGCTTCCTCCCGAGCCTCTCTACCCTCTTAGCTCCTCTACATCAACTGCTAAGGAAGGATGTGGCCTGGAAATGGTCAGAAAGACAGGAAGAAGCTTTTGCAAAGTCAAAGGTGTTACTGCAATCAGCTGAAGTGCTAGTGCACTACTCAGCAGACAATCTCATCTTATCGTGTGATGCCTCATCGTATGGTGTGGGGGCGGTGCTATCCCACCGGATGGAGAATGGTGCCGAGAAACCTATCGGGTTCATGTCAAGAACGTTGTCGCCAGCGGAGAAAAGTACTCTCAGCTGGACAAGGAAGGACTGGCTGTCATATTCGGAATACAGAGATTCCACAAGTACTTGTATGGGAGAACATTCACTATTGTGACCGATCATAAGCCTCTGATCTCTCTGTTCCATGAACAAAAGCCAGTACCACAAATGGTCTCTCCAAGAGTTCAACGTTGGAATGTGTGGCTCAGGGCCTACGAGTACAGAATCATTTACAAACCAGGTAGATACCATGGGAATGCTGATGCTCTGAGTAGGCTGCCCGTTCCAGAAATCATCATTCAGGAAGAAGAAAATGACCAGGTTTTGATGATCGATGTGTTGGATGATGCACCGGTGAACACAGCACAAATTAGGCAATGGACTTCAAAGGATGTGACGTTATCACAAGTGGATGAATTTATCCTGAAAGGATGGCCTACAGTGACAGAGCCTCAGATCATGCCTTACTACACTAGCCGCTTGGCATTGAGTGTTCGAGATGGATGTGTTATGTGGGGTTCAAGAGTAGTTATCCCACCACAAGGGCGGGGGTTGCTACTGAAGTTGTTGCATCAGTCGCATCCAGGTATGTCGAGAATGAAATGCCTAGCGAGGTCATATGTCTGGTGGCCAAAGATGGACCACGATGTGGAAAATGAGGTTAGCCGGTGTGAAGATTGTCAGAGTAACACCCCCCACCGCGCCATTACATCCATGGGAATGGCCGGAACAACCATGGACACGACTACATGTGGACTATGCTGGACCTTTCCTAGGAAAAATGTTCCTTGTGCTGATTGATTCTCATTCAAAGTGGATGGATGTTAACACCATGAACACGTCAACATCGTACGCTACGATTGAGAAGTTGAGACTGAAGTTGAGCTTCAGTGTTATGGGATTGTCTCAAATGTTGGTTAGTGACAATGCTACTTGTTTTACAAGCACTGAATTCACAATTTCATGAAACAAAATGGAATTCAGCATGTAACGTCGGCCCCTTTTCACCCATCTTCAAACAGATTAGCAGAACGTGCGGTTCAGACCTTGAAGGAGGGGATGAGGAAGATGCAAGGGCCCAGCATTGAAACAAAGGTGTCAAGATTCTTGTTTAGCTACAGGATTACTCCTCAAGCTACGACTGGGTTGTCACCTGCAGAAATGTTGATGTCAAGGAGGTTAAGGTCAACCTTGGATCTCATCAGACCAGACCTGAAAATGAAAATACAACAAAAGCAATGGAATCAAAAATGGAATCATGACACCCGAGCCAAACTCAGAAGTTTCTCACCTGGAGATGATGTCTATACAAGAAACTATGGGTTTGGTCCTAAATGGATTCCAGCTACCATTGAGGATTGCTCAGGACCAGTATCTTATACTGTGATCATCGGAAGTGGACAAAGACTAAGGAGACACGTGGATCAGATCCGAGCTCGAATTCCAGTTCCATCCGGAGATCTGGATCAATTCTTAAACGAGCAGGACAGGACATTGGAACGTTCCCAAGAGTTGCAGTTGGACAAACCACCTGAGACCAACAATGCTCAACTTCCTGAGACCACCAGTCCGGGACGACCTCCTCCTGTGAAGTCTCCACAAAAGGACTTTCTTTCACCATCAAGGGTTGAAGATCTGGAGGCACCAGCTACACCACCTCTGAGACGCTCTATTAGAGAGAGACGTCCGCCAGACTTTTTCAGATCCAAAAGGAGATCATTTTTGAAAAAAATGTAAATAAGAATATAGCATAGCTCAGAAATGAATTACATTGGGTTATTAGCTTTAACGGGGGGGAATGTAGTAACCTGGTATATTTATGTTTACCAATAGATGGCAGTATTGACTCAAGACGGGGGTTTGCTTCCCGCTATCCGTAGCTATTTCCTATGTCTGCCTATATAACTATGATTAAGAAAGCTTCAGGTAGTTTAAGCCAGGTGCATAAGAGAATGTAAATCTAAGTTACCATTAAATACAAAACCGTACTTAAGTCTCACGAGTCGTAACTCTAAGAAGCCTTTAAGGATACTACAGTTAGTGATTCATTTTATCTCTATTTGGGCTTTTTGTGACTCCTATCTTTGGCTGGAAAAATGGCTGTTTTTCTGTGACTTGGCTCAGACCTAACATAATCGTTTGGTGTGCTTTCGTCGTAAAGCCTATTTGAATTCTGCCATGTTGGCTAGATTCACAACAAGTGTAGCTTTAATTTGGTATCTTTCATGTGTGATTTAATGAAAGTTTGATTTTTATAGTAATTTATTTGAATTTGGCACTCTGCATTTTCACTGGCATTTGACCAAGTGGGACGCTTGCGTCCCGCCTATCCCAGAGAAGTTAAGGAAAACACACATGAGCACAGGTATAAATTGGTTACAATGCTTATCAATAGTATTAATGACTATTAGGATAACCCCAGATAAAAATGGACTGTCCCCATTCGAGAAAGTGTTTGGTAGATTATATAGAATCCCCGAACTGGGGAGACCAGAATAAGCCGATATAGAAGTAGAGCATACCCTAGTAGAACACATGAGGAGATTATTTGTTAACCACACCCGTATGTCAAAGCTTTTGTGTCCCACAGGTAAATTACAGAAGGTGATTCACTCAATCCAACCAGGAGACTGGGTGTGGATCCAATCCCTGAGGAGAAAAGACTGGAAGAAGCCCCGTTGGGAAGGCCCATACCAGGTTTTGTTGGTAACCGCTTTTGCCATTAGAATAGCTGAGAGAGCCACTTGGGTATACGTTACCCACTGCAAAAAGGTAGGAACACATACAAACACCGGTGAAAACACACAGAGTTAGGGAGCAGAACCGAGTGCAAATAGGGACAGGGATTTACCTCCCTGACGAAGATTCCCTATCCTGACCTATCATCACCGTGTGCGCTCATAGAGGTGTGGGTATGGGGTGGTTCCTAGCAGATCAACCAAGGGCAGGAGAGGGTTGGCGGTTTTTGGGAAAGACCCTGAGCTGCATCATAGTCTTGGTAATTTTACTGATATATCCAGATCCACCACTTCCCGGCACCAATTATACTACGTCCCCACAATTGCTAAGAAGTAAAAGACTAACGACCCAACATACCGACCGTCAAGGACGAGTGACCTACAAGATAGGAATCAGAGAGGGGCAGAATGTAGGTGATTTTAATGGCTGTAAAACGGAAGTTAATGTGACTGCACAGGAGAAAATTCTGAACCTCACAGCCCCTATAACGGATGTATGGTGGGCTTGTAACAGCAAAGGACGTATCTGACAGATACTACCAAAAGGGTGGGTAGGTACTTGTGCCCCGGTGTTATTTGTCCAACCAGTTAGAATTAGTCATCAGAGGCCAGTTATAGGAGGCCAAAGTAGATACAGGAGGAGTTTTGACCAGGATGGGAGTAGCCCTGTCTAGATGGATGCTATTGGCATCCCCAGGGGAGTTCAAGATGAATACAAAGCTATGAATCAAATAGGTGAAGGCTTTACCACCACGTTCTTTTGGTGGGTGACGATAAACAAACATGTGGATTGGGTCAATTATATATATTATAATCAACAACGATTTGTTAACCAGACTAGAGATGCGGTGAGGGGAATCTCAACTCAGCTATCCACCACCTCCCTCATGACTTGGCAAAATAGGCTGGCTCTCGATATGTTACTGGCAGAAAAGGGCGGGGTATGTAGAATGGTGGGTGTTCATTGCTGTACTTTCATTCCAAATAATACAGCACCAGATGGAAGTGTCACAAAGGCACTGGCAGGGTTGACTGCTTTAAGTGATGAATGGGCTGAGAACTCAGGGGTGAACACATCTGTGACAGGGTGGTTTGATGAAATGTTTGGAAAATGGAAAACCATAGTAGCTACCATCTTGGGGGCTGCTATTGTTTGTATGGGTATGCTCGTATTATGTGGTTGTTGTTTTATTCCTTGTGTCCGAGGCTTGGTGAGTAAGGCGTTGGAGAATGCTGTGAGAATCCAGCAGATGATGAGGTATGGAGCAATTCCTAACTCAGACCAATGGAATGAAGAATACATGCCTCCAGGACTGGCGGACGATGATGACCAATTAGATCCTGATGATCTGCAATTGGATAAAAAATGTCTTAGTTCTTACGTGTGAAGGTTATAGTGAAAATCTTAAAAATGAAGAGCTATAACTGGAAGTAGTGATAGAACTAACCCCTGACATTGAGAAACCAGTACTGTAAATCTATTTATCTTGTGTAATATTTAGTCAAAGGGTGAATTGATAGTAGAATTTGTATGTTTAAAGTAATGACTAAGATATTTCACCCTGAAACTGTATCACTGTGTGTGAAATCCATTAGACACATAAGACTATAAGTGGATAATGTGTGCAGCGTAAGCAGGATAGAATTAGAACATTGTGTTCCTTACAGGACATTCTGTCCCCACCCGTGGAGTGGAGAAACTGTTAGGCTTGCAGAAAATTATGAAACATTGTTACGGGATTTTTGTGTTTAATGACTAAAATATGTATACATTTGACTTAGAATTATAAATAAATAGAATACTACTATGTTACTGTATGGATGAATTAATCTTATTATATAATCATAATGCTGAATATAATGTGTTCCTTATTAGAAAGAATGGAGTTGTCTTCAGACAGGCTGGAATGATGTGTTCCTTACAGGACATTCTGTCTCCACCCAGGGAGGGGAGAGACCTTGGGCCGGTTGTAGATTGTTTAACAGGTGGCAGACAACGTAATGAGGCTGTGAACTGTATTGCCATTGTATACAAGAGGAGGAAGGACATTTTAAAACCTATGACGTCATTATTATTATATAACCTGATATAAATTGTACTATGATCAGTACTCTCGAGAATAAACGCTATTGATTGATTGATTTTGAGACTGGTTTATGTCCATTTAATGCTGATAAGTATCTTACAGATTATGATGTATGGGCAGAGTGTTTTAATTGAATTGGTTGATAAACATATAGGAATTAAATTCTTTTAACAAACATGTTGCAGAATATGATAAACAATGTATGTGTACAGTGTGTTCCTTAGGGTCTCCCGGGTGGCACAGTGGTCTAGGGCACTGCATCGCAGTGCTATCTGCGCCACCAGAGTCTCTGGGTTCGCGCCCAGGCTCTGTCGCAGCCGGCCGCGACCGGGAGGTCCGTGGGGCGACGCACAATTGGCATAGCGTCGTCCGGGTTAGGGAGGGTTTGGCCGGTAGGGATATCCTTGTCTCAGTATGTAAATGTAATAAAATGTATGCACTCTACTGTAAGTCGCTCTGGATAAGAGCGTCTGCTAAATGACTAAAATGTAAATGTAAAAATGTACAGTGGAACAATACAGCCCGCCTAAAGCGGGGTGGGGTTCTTGACTGATGTGTGTATAAAAGAAGGGCTCTGAACTTGAGAGGGCAGAGCTCTCTGAATAAACAAATGATCATTTGCATGCTGGGACTCTGTTTATTAAACTTAGAGCCTTACAACCTCGAGGACACAGATGAGGTTGTAAAATAGTTCAGTTAGAATATTGGGATAGAAATTCTCATGACAAAGGGTTAGTAACTACACAGACTCATTTCATATCATCCTCCACTCACCATCACAAGGGTTAGTAACTACACAGACTCATTTCATAGAACTTTAAAACACTGGCAGTTTGTCTACTCCACTTCTTTAGTCTACTCTCTGATCACTCCAGATAGCCCAGTGAATAAAAAAAATGCTGGCAATACTGGTGTCATCCATACAAGTCTCACTAGCATGGAATAACGTCTGCAATGCATTCAAAAAGTATTCAGGCCCCTTGACTTTTTGTTTTTGTTACATTACAGTATGGTTCTAATTCTCATCAATCTACACACAATACCCATAATGACAAAGCAAAAACAGTTTTTTAGAAATAACTGAAATATTACATTTACGTAAGTATTCAGACCCTTTACACAATAGTTAGTTGAAGCACCTTTGGCAGCGATTACAGCCTTGAGTCTTGTTGGGTATGAAGCTACAAGCTTGGCACACTCGTACTTGGGGAGTTTCTCCCATTCTTCTCTGCAGATCCTCTCAAGCTCTGCCAGGTTGGATGGGGAGCGTCTCTGCAAAGCTATTTTCAGGTCTCTCCAGAGATGTTTGATCGGGTTCAAGACCGGGCTCTGGCTGGGCCACTCAATGACATTCAGAGACTTGTACCGAAGCCACTCCCACGTTGTCTTGGCTGTGTGCTCAGGGTCATTGTCCTGTTGGAAGGTGAACCTTCACCCCAGTCTGAGGTCCCGAGCGCTCTCAAGTAGGTTTTCATCAAGGATCGCTCTATACCTTACTACATTCATCTGTCTCTTGATCCTGACTAGTCACCCAGTCCCTGCCGCTGAAAAACATCCCCACAGCATGCTGCTGCCACCACCATGCTTCACCATAGGGATGGTGCCAGGTTTGCTCCAGACATGACGCTTGGCATTCAGGCCAAAGAATTGAATCTTGGTTTCATCAGACCAGAGAATCTTGTTTCTCATGGTCAGAGTCCTTTAGGTGCCTTTTGGCAAACTCCAAGCGGACTGTCATGTGCCTTTAACTGAGGAGTGGCTTCCGTCTGGGCACTCTACCATAAAGGCCTGATTAGTGGAGTCCTGCAGAGATGGTTGTCCTTCTGTCCAGCTCTAGGAAGAGTCTTGGTGGTTCCAAACTTCTTCCATTGAAGAATGATGGAGGCCTCTGTGTTCTTGGGGACCTTTAATGCTGGAAAAATGTTTTGGTACCCCCCAGATCTGTGCCGACAGAATCCTGTCTCGGAGCTCTACGGACAAATCCTTCGACCTCATGGCTTGGTTTTTGCTCTGACATCCACTGTCAACTGTGGGACCTTACATAGACAGGTGTGTGCCTGTCCAAATCATGTCCAATCAATTGAATTTACCACAGGTGGACTCCAATCAAGTTGTAGAAACATGGGGCCTCCCGGGTGGCGCAGTGGTAGACTGCGCCACCAGAGTCTCTGGATTCGCGCCCAGGCTCTGTCGCAGCCGGCCGCGACCGGGAGGTCCGTGGGGCGACGCACAATTGGCATAGCGTCGTCCGGGGTAGGGTGGGTTTGGCTGGTAGGGATATCCTTGTCTCTTCGCGCTCCAGCGACTCCTGTGGCGGGCCGGGCGCAGTGCGCGCCAGCCAAGGGGGCCAGGTACACGGTGTTTCCTCCGACACATTGGTGCGGCTGGCTTCCGGGTTGGAGGCGCGCTGTGTTAAGAAGCAGTACGGCTGGTTGGGTTGTGCTTCGGAGGACGCATGGCTTTCGACCTTCGTCTCTCCCGAGCCCGTACGGGAGTTGTAGCAATGAGACAAGGTAGTAATTACTAGCGATTGGACACCACGAAAATTGGGGAGAAAATGGGATAAAATTTATTAAAAAAATAAATAAAAAACAGTTGTAGAAACATCTCAAGGATTATCTCATAGCAAAGGGTCTGAAAACTTAAAAAACATAAATAAGCAATTATTATATTTTTTTTTACATTTGCAAGAATTTCTAAAAACCTGTTTTCGATTTGTCATTATGGGGTATTGTGCGTAGATTGATGAGGAAGAACATGTAATCAATTTTAGAATAAGGCTGTAACGTACCAAAATGGGAAAAATGGGAAGGGGTCTGACAGTGCCCTCGGAAAGAATTCAGACCCCTTGACTTTTTCCACATTTTGTTATGTTACAGCCTTATTCTAAAATTAAATAAAAAAATATCCTCAGCAATCTACACACAATACCCCATAATGACAAAGCTAAAAAAAGTTTAGACATTTTTGCAAATTTATAAAAAAAAGAAGAGAAAAAGAAAAACAAGAGACTTAAAATTGAGTTCAGATGCATCCTGTTTCCATTGATCATCCTTGAGATGTTTCTACAACTTGATATATAAAACATATTAAATATACACTACTGTTCAAAAGTTTGGGGTCACTTAGAAATGTCCTTGTTTTGAAAGAAAAGCACATTGTTTGTAAATTAAAATAACATCAAATTGATCAGAAATACAGTGTAGACATTGTTATTGTTGTAAATGACTATTGTAGCTGGAAACGGCAGATATTTTATGGAATATCTACATAGGCGTACAGAGGCCCATTATCAGCAACCATCACTCCTGTGATCCAATGGCATGTTGTGTTAGCTAATCCAAGTTTATCATTTTAAAAGGCTAATTGATCATTAGAAAACCATTTTGCAATTATGTTAGCACAGCTGAAAATTGTGGTGATCATTAAAGAAGCAATAAAACTGGCCTTTGCAACTCTGCCAAGAAGGACAGCATCCCGGAGTCACCTCTTCACTGTTGACGTTGAGACTGGTGTTAAGTGACCCCAAACTTTTGAATTGAGCTCAGGTGCATCCTGTTTCCATTGATCATCCTTGAGATGTTTCTACAACTTGATATATAAAATATTAAATATATATGTATGAGATATAAATCATCAGGATGTGGTAGTCTACTGGTTATGTTCATCACTTCTCCAATCGTTGTTGAGATCTGATATTCTGTGCAGCGCAAAACGAGACGTAGGCCTATATCATATTTCTCAAATCCTTTTCAGGCTAAATTCCAGTCGAACATGGAGAGAACGGTAATGCCTAACTACACTGAAAAAATATATAAATGCAACATGTAAAGTGTTGGTCCCATGTTTCATGAGCTGAAAAAAACATCTGAAATTTTCCAACAAGCATATTTCTCTCAAATTGTATGCACAAATATGTTTACATCCCTGTTAGTGAGCATTTCCCTTTACCAAGATAATCCATCCACCTGACAGGTGTAGCATATCAAGAAGCTGATTAAACGGCATAATCATTACACAGTTGCACCTGCTCCTTGTGCTGGGGACAATAAAAGGACAATTTAAAATGTACAGTTTTGTCACACAACACAACGCCACAGATGTCTCACGTTTTGAGGGAGCGTGCAATTGGCATGCTGACTGCAGGAATGTCGACCAGAGCTGTTGCCAAAGAATTGAATGTTCATTTCTCTACCATAAGCTGCCTCCAGCGTCGTATACAAGTATTTGGCAGTACGTCCAACCGGCCTCACAATCGTAGACCACGTGGAACAACGTCAGCCCAGGACCTGAGGTGGGTCTGGCTGCCAAGTGGGTGGGCCTATGCCTTCCAAGGCCCACCCATGGCTGCACCACCGCCCAGTCATGTGAAACCTACAGGTTAGGGCCTAATTCATTTCAATTGACTGATGTCCTTATTATATATATATATATATTAGAAATTACATTTAACCTTTATTTAACTAGGCAAGTCAGTTAAGAACAAATCTTACTAACAATGACGGCCTTCCGGGTAACAGTGGGTTAACTGCATTGTTCAGGGGCAGAACGACAGATTTTTACCTTGTCAGCTCAGGGATTTGATCCAGCAAGCTTTCGGCTACTGGCCCAACGCTCTAACCACTAGGCTACCTGCCGTCCCTTATATGATCTGTAACTCAGAAAAATCGTTGAAATTGTTGCATGTTGTGTTTTATATTTATGTACAATAAACATTCAAGAAGCTGGTGAAGAGCTATAAAAGGAAGTAAATAGCCCTATTAGACTGAAAGTTAATGGAATTACATCAAACTTATGAGCTCCTAAGTGGCGCAGCGGTCTAAGGTCCTGCATCTCAGTGCTAGAGGCGTCACTACAGACACCCTGGTTAGATTCCAGGCTGTATCACAACCGGCCGTGATTGGGAGTGCCATAGGGCGGCACACAATTGGCCAAGTGTCGTCCGGGTTTGGCCGGTGTAGGCCGTCATTGTAAATAATAATTTGTTCTTAACTGACTTGCCTAGTTAAATAAAGGTTAATAATAATAATTGTGAGGCTCTCCATGAGCATTAGCTGCTACTTCACTCAATCCTGTTTTAAAAAGTCTCCCTGTGTGACATTCCTTGAGACCAACCAGAAATGTTTCCTTGGCCAAATATTCCCAGATTTCCATAAAAACAGCCAAACATGTTCTCTCGTTTCTGCATCACCAAATGTTGCGTGAGACAAAAGAGTAGGCTAGGTGAGCATCAATCACTAGTTCGGTGCAGCAGACTGCAGGGGTGTAGTGCTGCAAGAGCGATGAGCCGCCACAATGGTGTTTGTTTAGTAAAGTTAGATCAATGTCTTGGACGATCACCTACTGATTAATTAGTAGTCCACATAACAAAATATTATTGCATAACATTACTGTTACAACAAAAACAACACCTAATTTCTTACGAGATTTTAGAATGGTTTGCTGAATCGTCCCAAACTCAACAGCGTGCCATTAGGCAAAATGTGCTTTGATTAAAACAAAATACAGGAAGTCTATATAATTTAACACCATCTGCTCTAATTTGCTAACCAAACAGTAATTCAAGAAGATTTAAATGCATATTCCCATGAAATTGATTGAGATCGAAAGACTGGCATGCAGAAACAGCTTGGTCATTCCACTGGTAAAACGCAAAGAATTATAATTCAATATTGACAATGATGATGCCATGGCCTATTTTGAAATGAGGTATGCCTAACTTGGTGATTGAGGGTATTAAACATTTTCAATATTCTTGAGACAATGTGTGGGCAAAGGCAGGCGTTACAAGTTTTACAAAGTTTTGCCTCGCAGTGAAGTCTTGAGTTGTTCAGGGATGTGTGATGTCAGAATTACAGAATTCAACCTAGCAATAGACTGGGTTATAACTTATGGAGGTCTAATTTATGAAGATAACTTATAGAGAGAACCAGCTCTTACCATGACTAACAGTTGTCCTAATCTTCTCGTCCTCTTCTTCAACTTTAATGTTGACATTCAGCTCCAGTGTTTGACTGCAGTCCTCCAGCTTCACTGATGCCATCTCTGGATCCTGCGGTGCAAACTGGGCTCCACTGTCACAATCAGGACCCAGTGACTGTAGGTTTCTACTCAGTGTGGAAGGAGAGAGGCAGGCTGGGTTTGTCCTCACTGTTGATGTTACCGGCCTCAGACGTAATCTGAGTCGGCCTGTAGTGATAAAGACAAACGGACACAAAAGTTATTTTCTTGACAGTTCTGGCATTTTATTCTGTATAATTATTTTCTATTTTTTCTTGTTCAATTATCTCATTTCAGTAGGTCAGGTAGCTAATCCTTGACAAAACATTCATTCACATTAGACACAATATACACATTTTAAATTTCACAAGATAAGTGCACTTAATCTATAGTAGATTTCCTAAATTCACATGAATGCATAAATGACTCAAAAACCATTTAGTACAAGATTGCAGTATGATTTAGGCAGTACTATGTAAACATTTTATGAATAACCTTGTCTTCACTATTATTTCACTCACAAAAACCAATTGTATTTCCTATTCACACCATAGTAAGAATTATCAGGGCTGTTACAGTGGCAAGTCAAATTCAAGGACTTAAGTACTTTTTCAAGCACTAATATCTATTTACTTTAAGCCTCGTGTGAAAACCCTGAATTATAGATAAATATAGAAACAACTGAATGTGTCTGAATATTAGTACCCATGTAAAGGACTGATAATCATTACATTCAGCTTCAAAACTGTAGAGCAACTGAAATGTTCTCTCTCTGATGAGGCACTACATGCACTGAAGTCCGTTGATGCAGACCTCCTATGGTATCATGGCGGTCCGCAAATGTTTAAGGTCCATGTCTGTCTCATTCTGTACTAAGAAAATAAACCAAGAAATCCCTATTAACTTCTACCACACCCTCCCCTTCCACAAAAACCCTCCCACACCCCCAATAAACTTTATCAGTATAACCCTTTCTGCGTTTGCTAACATTGGAGTTTATATCATGCTGAGACAATCCACCCCCAGGTTATCCAACTTATCAAAAACCATACCGACAGTAACATCTGTTACCCCCAACAACTCTGCTGCAGTTTACAAGATAACTTTCAACCTGGTATTACAAAGTATCCTTTGTCACAGCGCATTTATGGGAGCAAGATTTCTGAACAGCCCTCGAAACCATGTCAGGACTAGTAGAAAGACCAGTTCTGACAGTAGGTCCTCTTACTACAGGACCAGCCATGGAAGCTCCATTTAGCATAAGCTCCAGGATCATGGCTTCTGAGCTTCGTCCCATTATGATTTTCCATTTGAAGAATCTTCCCTTGCTGAACCTGACTAGCACAAGATATTAAGAATCAACCATTTTCAATGTTTTATTTCACCTTTATTTAACCAGGTAGACTAGTTCAGAACAAGTTCTCATTTACACGGATGCGGCCCAGTTTAACTTCACCTCTTTTTATGGCCTTGGTTAATCAGATAGGGTGTAAATGAGGCCCTGTGGTCTCCTCAAACACCATCCCAACTTTCCACTGTGACATTATTACTCTAGCTCCCTACCTTGGGCCTCTTTAGTTTCTATACTACATGCACCTCTGCTTCCAGTATCATTATCTCTGTTTTTCCTATGTCTTTCCACTACAGACCATTCACATACTAGGCCCTCATCCTCCCACTCCATATCAGAAAAGTCCCCCACATTGATCGCATTCTAGCACAACTGTTGCTTCTCAAACTCTCTCTCCATTTCCATTGTTTAGAGGGGTGTCAACCTCATTCCATTGAGGGCCGAGTCTCCGCGGGTTTAATTTTTTTCTCTCAATTTCAATTAAAATCTAGACAATCAGATGAGGGGAGTTCCTTTCTAATTAGTGACCTTAATTAATTAATCAAGTACACGGGTGGAGCGAAAACCCGCAGACACTTGGTCCTCCATGGAATGAGTTTGATACGTGCTCTGATTCATCCGCATTAATCGACGCCATTCCATGCAGTTGGCCTCTCTCTCCAAATGGTGAAGGATAACTTCAGTTAGCTTCCCTCTGTTTTGACACTCCATCACACAGCCTCATGTCGCCATTTCATTACGAGCAAACTCCTAGAAAGACGACCGAAACCGTTGAAGCCGCCATTTGACTAGACTCGTCGGAATCACCCGGATCTCGCGAACTTACATTAACGAAACAGTGTATGTAAACTCGCGAGATCAGGATGGTTCGGACGAGGCTATTTAACAGCTCATAAACAACATTTTACACAAAACCAAGAACTCAAATAAGTGGAATCTTTACGAAATGACTTTGACGAAGTTATGTACACACACTCAGACAAACCCAAAGTCTAGCTAAGTGACTTGTAAAATCGTTTTTAATCACGTTCTTCACTCACTCGGTTTGACCCCAAAATAACACATACAATTAAAACCTTTACCAAACGTAAAAATACCTTAAAGGATTTGTTAACTAACATATTTTATATTCTTTCGACATTAGAAAGTTTAAACGTGCTATTACATACCTACAATAATACAGTTGAAACGGACACAACCACTATCGACATAACACAGTTCTGTCGTTTTCTACCCGGAACTTCCTGTTCCACAATACGACATTGCAACAGCGTCATCTTCTTCTCTGGTACACTAAAATTTACACAAATATAACGTGTCTGCCGCCACCTACTGTACGGTTAGTAAACTGTAGAAAAAGATACACGTCCAATTAAGGATAAGGGGAGGGGGAACACCGACATCAAAACAACATTCAAAAATAGATAAATAAAAACATCCCACTCCTTCAGTCACAGTCCTATTCAAATCACATCCCTACACAGTCTCATGGGCCTCGTAGGGAGGAACATCTTCAGTCACAGTCCTATTCAATTCACATCCCTACACAGTCTCATGGGCCTCGTAGGGAGGAACATCTTCAGTCACAGTCCAATTCAAATCACATCCCTACACAGTCTCATGGGCCTCGTAGGGAGGAACATCTTCAGTCAGTATTCCCTGCAATCAGTGGTGTAAAGTACTTAAGTACAAATATTTTAAGTACTACGTAAGTAGTTTGTTGTGGTATCTGTACTTTACTTTTGATATTTTTGACAACTTCTACTTTTACTCCACTACATTCCCAAAGAAAATAATGTACTTTCTACTCCATACCTTTTCCGTGACACCCAAACGTACTCGTTACATTTTGAATGATTAGCAGGACAGGAAAATTGTTAAATTCACACATCCCTACTGCATCTGATCTGGCGGACTCACTAAACACAAATGCTCTTTTTGTAAATGATGGGTGTGATCTTAAATTCAATCTGGAGTGCCAGAGTGGCCTTGGGCGTTCGTAAATTCAGAGCGTTGTCAGATTGTCAGTTCGTATCGCTCTCGGAGCGTTATTTATTACATTATTTATACTTTTACTTTTGATACATAAGTATATTTTAGCAATTACATTTACTTTTGATACTTATGTATATGTTAAACCAAATACTTTTAGACTTTTACTCAAGTAGTATTTTACTGGGTGGCTTTCACTTTTACCTTGATAGGAAAGGACTCAAGTATCTTTACTTTTACTCAAGTATGACAATTGGGTACTTTTTCCACCACTGCCTGCAATGCTTCCAATGTAAATTCCTGAACTCCCAAAAACCTTTCAGCCGCACGTACAATTCATCTTTACAATCGGTATCCTTCAACTGGTGAACGACGTTATGAATCTCAACAGGCTGCGGGGCATCCACTGCCATAGCTTCCTCAGCACCAATCACTCTTTCAACTATTTCCCGCGCCTCCCAGTAGGAGAACTACTGTACAGTTTCTTGATAAGGATGTTCCCTGATATAAGAAACATGTATAAATGCCATTGGTCAGTTCCGGTGTTATGAAACTGATGGAGAATATTTGTAAAAAAAACATTTAAAGTATTTATTTAACTAGGCACATAGCATACATAACAGGTTATGATAATTAAAGTGTCAGTTAGGTGAATTAGCATGGCAGGTTAGGAGACTGAGGATAAGGTTAGGAAAAGGGTGAGGATTTGTTTACCATGCAGGTTTGGATAACTAACGTGACGGTTAGGAGACTGAGATTAAGGTTAGGAAAAGGTTTAGGCTTAGCTACAATTGTCAACAAGTGTTTTCCCAACGCAAAAGATACGGCCACGGACCAATGGGGAGCATCAATTGGTGTAAACTTGATATACTCTGATATCAATGTGAAATAATCTACAGTGGATCTACTGTTTACAATACAGACTGGAACATGGGCTTTGTGAACGCCCCTGCAATTACACCCTTCTCGGATCAAGGGGCCAGGCTTGCAGTCTATAAGCATGCTTTCCACTGTGCTCAGGGGGCATTTTCGGTACTGCAGTTCAGGTGAAGCACGGCCAAATTCCCATTGAAGGCCCCATAGCGAATAAAAAAATAATAAAAAAAAGACAATTTAGTTATCACGTTTGTAAATAAAACATCCTTTGAATTATTCAAGTAATTGCCTTAGAGTCTGATTTTTCCCATCACTCACAGCCAAAGTTATTAACTATTTTAGATTCATGCTGTGAGGTGGGTGAGCTTATGCCACATGCAGATGCTGAAGGGAAAACACACCTCTTGAGCTGTGTGTTTATAATGTAGGTCAAGGTGCAGCCTCGTCTCATAGACTAGATGTAACATAGTAAATATAAATCTGGGACTCTCAAAATAGTGTGATAGGTAAGTTATTCTGGTTACATAAGACAGATGGTTACTTAATAAATGTAACTTGGTGGTGCTGTACTGTAACAGCGAGCTGAGCCAGTTGAAACTATTGACGCTTAAGGATATATTGTTGGTAGCTGTGTGTTCCTTTATTAGTTTTGTGTTTTTTATTCATTTATTTCTGGTACTCTCCTACCTGAGAGGCATGAGGCCTGTGTGGCGTTGTACTGTTAAAATCATCCCAGTGTGGAGACGAAACACCTGTGTGTTACAAAGCCACATGCTCTGTCCTCTCTGCTCTACCTAGGTGTTATAATGTGGGTAATACAGAGATAATACTAATACAGAGATAACCACTGCTCTATCTAGGTGTTTTAATGTGGATAATACTAATACAGAGATAACCATTGAACATGCATTTTCCATTATGTCATTGTGTTTACCATTTCAGAACCTTACATCTGTAGTTTGAAGCATATACAGGGCAGTATATAAGAGCCCTTGACTTTTTCCACATTTTGTTACGTTACAGCCTTATTCGAAAATTGATTAAATGCATTTTTTTCCTCGTCAATATAAACACAATAGCCCATAATGATAAACCGAAAAGGTTTTTAGAAATTTTAGCAAATCTATACCTTATTTGGTAAGTATTCAGACCCTTTGCTCTGAGACTCCAAATTGAGCTCAAGTGCATCCTGTTTCCATTGATCATCCTTGAGATGTTTCTACAACTTGACTGGAGTCCACATGTGGTAAATTCAAATGATTGGACATGATTGGAAAAGGAACACACCTGTATATATAAGGTCCCACAATTGACAGTGCATGTCAGAGCAAAAACCAAGCAATGAAATCAAAGGAATTGTCCGTCGAGCTTCTAGACAGGTTTGTGGCGATGCACAGATCTGGGGAAGAGAACCAAAACATTTCTCAAATCTCTGTTGGCTGGGCTCCCCGCTTGTGCCGTCAAACTCCTGTCCCACGTTGGGCGCAAACCTTTTAAGGGCTCCTGAGTGGCGCAGTGGTCTAAGGCACTGCATCTCAGTGCAAGAGGCACCACTACAGTCCCTGGTTCGAATCCAGGCTAAATCACATCTGACCGTGATTGGGCCAGCATCGTACGGGTTTGGCCGGGATAGGCCGTCATTGTAAGTAAGAATTTATTTTTAACTGACTTGACTAGTTAAATAAAGATTAAATAAAAACTAAACAAGTGGGATGCATGCCAGCAAAGCCACTACACAACACATTACTAAACAATACATTAATTGCACTATAACGGTGAGAAAGGGTGCCGACAAACTGTTACATAAAGCTGACCGAAAAGCATAGTCCAAACAACTTACCACTGCTACACCTGGCTATCAGCGGAGCCTTGTCTGGCAACGAAACAATTCATTCAGCCTCATTTAAAAAAAATACATGGCTGACTTGCTTAAACAAATGTGGTTTCTACTGTCAATTGATATGTACAAGTCAGAACTGTAGGATAAATAAAGGGGCATATATGCAGACAATTAAAAATCTTACAATATTCAATTATTACATTTCTCAAAAACAGGTTATAGGCTACATGTGAACCACCAAGTCAGAACAGTAGGCAAAATGAAGAGGTGAAAATACTAACATCTTACTACACAATATACACTTAGTATTACTTTCTTAGCTACAGTATACACATCTCCCTGGCATGTTACATCATTTATGCAGCAGCATACAAAACATTTTTGGACTTACATTTACATTTAAGTCATTTAGCAGACGCTCTTATCCAGAGCGACTTACAAATTGGTGCACTCACCTTGTTGTGTTGTGCTCACTTGAACAGGAAGGTGGTGCGGCAGTCCTTCGTGGGCATATTTTGTCATCAAAGTCTGGCTTTCTCTGGATTTATAGTGCTTTCAAGACAACTGGGAACTCAAAGAGAAAAATGGAATCATGATGACGTCAGTGATCTTCAGGTCATAGCTGTAGAAAGAGGCCCGAGTTCCCAATTTACAATTCCGAGTTGAATGAGTTCAAAACGTATTTTCTCAGTCGTAGCTCGTTTATCCCCAAGTTCCCAGTTGTCTTGAACTCACTCAAGTCAGATTTTGCGGTACCGAGTTAAGTTGTTTTGAGCGTGGCACAAATCAAACTTCATTGACAGTAAGGCCAATGTTGAATGTTTACAATTTTAAACTAGGAAAAGAGCCCCTTAATCTTAGACTTGGGACCACACAGCCACTCCACTGAATAGCAGGCTAATGGTTGCAGAAATTTGCAATTTCCAAATTGTTTTGTAATGTTTATGTCCAACGGCCGATGAGAACCGATACGTTTAATCTATAATTTCTCATTATTTCACTTCATATGACAAAAGTTATAAAGGATTTGCCAGTAGATTGTCGACTTGATTCATGAAAATGACTGCTAGCTCAGATTTTGAAAGTATGATGTTGACATGATTCCCTCTGATGCTACGACAGCAGAGTCCCTGACCATCTGCCCGAAAAGTTCGGAAACCCTACGTCTTTAAAGAGTACCCCCCCAAAATACAAATAATAATAATGTGACACTGACTAATTGAGGAGAAATGTATTTACTGTGATATGTGGTTGTCTCACCTGGGTATCGTAAGACGAATGTACTTAATGTGCTGGTGACATAACAGGGACAGAGAGAACTCCTGACTGTAGTCATACAAAAACACTCCCGGCACTCAGCCCATAAGAACCATTCATACTGTCAGATCTAATATGAAGAACTGAATACAACCATAAGAACCATTCATACTGTCAGATCTAATATGAAGAACTGAATACTAAAGAGAAGAAGAGGTTGACCAGTACATATTCATGTAACTTTATTTTTCATTGGCAGATCAATCAAGTTTGCTTCAATGCAGTTATCCAAACACATTCATGATCAGTAACTAAAATAACTCCTCTAGTTTTAAAGACAATTAATAAACACATGGATTCATTTCATAAACTGTGTATCATTAAATAAAGTTGTAAAATAATCCCCCAAAACTAGTGGTGAAAAATGATCATCACACCATCTATACCTGATACATGTTAGGGGCGGAAGGTAGCCTCGTGGTTAGAGCATTGGGCCAGTAACCAAAAGGTTGCTAGATCAAATCACCGAGCTGACAAGGTAAAACTCTGTTGTTCTGCCTCTGAAGAAGGCAGTTAACCCACTGTTCCTAGGCCATCATTGTAAATAAGAATTTGTTCTTAACTGACTTGCCTAGTTAGATAAAGGTAAAAAAGAAGTGTCTACTAACTCATTTCCACAGAATACTGCAGAGGGACAACCTGGTCTCAGAGCAAAATTTATTATATGTTACAAAAATATCCGTGCCATTCCATTTAGTATGTTACATTACATTGGCCTACCAATATAAGATGAACAAAAATTTAAACGAAACATGTAAAGTGTTAGTTTCATGAACAGAAGTAAAAAATTCCAGAAATGTTCCATTTGCACAAAAAGGTTATTTCTCTCAAATGTTGTTAACACATTTGTTTATATCCCTGTTAGTGAGCATTTCAGCCTTTGTCAAGATAATCTTGTGCTGGGGGACAATAAAAGGCCACACAACACAATGTCACAGATGTCTCAAGTTTAGGGAATGTGCAATTCTCATGATGACTGCAGGAATGTCCACCAGAGCTGTTGGCAGAGAACTCAATATTTATATCTCTACCATAAGCCACCTCTAACACCCTTTTAGAGAATTTGCCAGTACATCCAACCGGCCTCACAACTGCAGATCACATGTAACCACGGCAGCCCAGGACCTCTTCACCTTTAGGATTGTCTGGGAGGGGGCTGAGTAGTATTTCTGTCTGTAATAAAGACCTTTTGTGGGGAAAAACTCATGCTGATTGGCTGGGCCTGGCTCCCAAGTGGGCCTATGCCCTCCCAAGTCCCATCCATGGCTGAGCCCCGGCCCAGTCATGTGAAATCCATAGATTAGGGCCTCGTTTATTTATTTCAATTGACTGCTTTCCTTATACAAACTGTAAATCTTTGAAATTGTTGTGTTTAGATTGTTGTTCAGTATAATACGACTTGTAGGACTTATCAAATGTTACGAATTACAATTTGTATATGTTATTTTACGCATTGCTATTCATACAATATGTCTCCGAACTTGTAATATGTATGAAATGTTACGAATGCCAATTTGTTGTTGCTAACATTAGCTTGATTAGGGGTAAGGAGTTTAAGGTAGAGTTAAATTGGTTTAGGGGAAAGGTTAGCTAACATGCTAACATAGCTAAAAAGTAGTAAGTAGTTGCAAAGTTGCTAATTAGCTAAAATGCTAAAGTCCTCCTTGATGAGATTCAAACACACAGCCTTTGGCTAGACGTTTGACTTACACGCCCACCCCTCCACAGAGCAGGAATAAGGCTTCTCTCCTGCGTGTGTTCTCTGATGAACCTTTAGCTCATTTAATGTTTTTAAACATTTTCCACAGTATGAGCAGGAGTATGGCATCTCTCTTGTATGTATACGTTCATGTGATTTCAAGGTACCCAATCGGGAGAAATATTTTACACAGTCAGAGCAGGAGAAAGGCTTCTCTCCTGTATGTATACGTTCATGTGATTTCAAGGTACCCAATCGGGAGAAATATTTTACACAGTCAGAGCAGGAGTAAGGCTTCTCTCCTGTATGTATACGTTCATGTCTTTTTAAGTTGGAAAGCAGAGAGAAACTAGTTCCACAGTCAGGGCAGAAGAAAGGCTTCTCTCCTGTGTGTGTTCTCTGATGAACTTTTAGATGAGTTGACGTTGTGAAGCATTTTCCACAGTCAAAGCAGACGTAAGGCTTCTCTCCTGTATGTATACGTTGGTGTGTTTTTAAGTTGGTCTTTTTAGAGAAACTCTTCCCACAATCAAAGCAGGAGTAAGGCTTCTCTCCTGTATGTATTTGTTGGTGTGTTTTTAAGCTGGCCTTTTGAGAGAATCTCTCCCCACAGTCAGGGCAGTAGTAAGGCTTCTCTCCTGTATGTATACGTTGGTGTGTTTTTAAGTTGGTCTTTTGAGAGAAACTATCCCCACAGTCAGGGCAGGAGTAAGGCTTCTCTCCCGTATGTATACGTTGGTGTGTTTTTAAGCTGGCCTTTTGAGAGAAACTCTTCCCACAATCAGAGCAGGAGTAAGGCTTCTCTCCTGTGTGTATCTTTAGGTGTATTTTTAGCTTTGATAGAAATGGGAAAGTCTCCTCACAATGTGGGCAGTGATGAGACCTCTTAGCTCTGTGATCTTCCTGCTGTTGCTCTCTGGATGTAGAGCATGTCTCAAAATGGTCTCCTGTGTGAACAACATCAGAAGAACCAGTCAGTTGGTGTGATATACATGTCAGTAAAATGTATTTTATGAAGCCCTTTTTACATCAGTAGTTGTCACAAAGTGCTTAACAGAAACCCAGCCTAAAATCCCCAAAGAGCAAGCAATGCAGATGTAGAAGCACAGTGGCCACAAAAAACTCCCTAGAAAGCAGGAACCTAGGAAGAAACCTAGAGGAACCAGGCTCAGAGCAGTGACCAGTCCACTTCTGGCTGTACCGGGTGACAGGTAGCATAGTGGTTAGAGCATTGGACTAGTAACCGAAATGTTGCAAGATTGAATCCCCGAGCTGACAAGGTAAAAATCTGTGGTTCTGCCCCTGAACAAGGCCGTTAACCCACTGTTCCTAGGCCGTCATTGAAAATAAGAATTTGTTCTTAACTAACTTGCCTAGTTAAATAAAGGTTAAAAAAGAAAGATAAAAAATAAAATACACTACTATTCAAAAGTTTGGGCTCAATTAGAAATGTCCTTGTTTTGAAAGAAAAGCACCGTTTTTTGGCCACCATTAAAATAACATGAAATTGATCAGAAATACAGTGTAGACATTGCTATTGTTGTAAATTACTATTGTAGCTGGAAACGTATGATTGTTTTAATGGAATATCTTAATAGGCCCGTTATCAGCAACCATCACTCCTGTGATCCAAAGGCATGTTGTGTTAGCTAATCCAAGTTTATCCAAGTCACCTCTTCACTGTTGACGTTGAGACTGGTGTTAAGTGACCCCAAACTTTTGAATTGAGCTCAGATGCATCCTGTTTCCATTGATCATCCTTGAGATGTTTCTACAACTTGATATGTAAAATATTAAATATATATGTATGAGATATAAATCATCAGGATGTGGTAGTCTACTGGTTATGTTCATCACTTCTCCAATCGTTGTTGAGATCTGATATTCTGTGCAGCGCAAAAGGAGACGTAGACCTATATCATATTTCTCAAATCCTTTTCAGGCTAAATTCCAGCTGAACATGGAGAGGACAGTTATGCCTAGCTACAAAGTTTCCTGCTTCAGTGTCTTTAGATATTTTTGCCAGATGTTACTATGGAATGCTGAAGTATAATTACAAGCATTTCATAAGTGGCAAAGGCTTTAATTGACAATTACATGAAGCTTATGCAAAGAGTCAATATTTGCAGTGTTGACCCTTCTTTTTCAAGACCTCTGCAATCTGCCCTGGCATGCTGTCAATTAACTTCTGGGCCACATCCTGACTGATGGCAGCCCATGCTTCCATAATCAATGCTTGGAGTTTGTCAGAATTTGTGGGTTTTTGTTTGTCCACCCGCCTCTTGTGGATTGACCACAAGTTCTCAATGGGATTAAGGTCTGGGGAGTTTCCTAGCCATGGACCCAAAATATCCATGTTTTGTTCCCCGAGCCACTTAGTTATCACTTTTTCCTTATGGCAAGGTGCTCCATCATGCTGGAAAAGGCATTGTTCGTCACCAAACTGTTCCTGGATGGTTGGGAGAAGTTGCTCTCGGAGGATGTGTTGGTACCATTCTTTATTCATGGCTGTGTTCTTAGGCAAAATTGTGAGTGAGCCCACTCCCTTGGCTGAGAAGCAACCCCACACATGAATAGTCTCAGGATGCTTTACTGTTGGCATGACACAGGACTGATGGTAGCGCTCACCTTGTCTTCTCTGGACAAGCTTTTTTCCGGATGCCCCAAACAATCTGAAAGGGGATTCATCAGAGAAAATGACTTTACCCGAGTCCTCAGCAGTCCAATCCCTGTACCTTTTGCAGAATATCAGTCTGTCCCTGATGTTTTCCTGGAGAGAAGTGGCTTCTTTGCTGTCCTTCTTGACACCAGGCCATCCTCCAAAAGTCTTTGCCTCACTGTGCGTGCAGATACTCACACCTGCCAGCTCCCATTCCTGAACAAGCTCTGTACTGATGGTGCCCCGATCCCACAGCTGAATCAACTTTAGGAGACGGTCCTGGCACTTGCTGGACTTTCTTGGGCGCCCTGAAGCCTTCTTCACAACAATTGAACCGCTCTCCTCGAAGGTCTTTAAGATCCGATAAATGGTTGACTTAGGTGCAATCTTACTGGCTGCAATATCCTTGCCTGTGAAGCCCTTTTTGTGCAAAGCAATGATGACAGCATGTGTTTCCTTCCAGGTAACCATGGGTAACAGAGGAAGAACAATGATTCCAAGCACCACCCTACACCCACCACCATACAGTCTAACCAGACACCTAGGTATTTGTAGTTGTCCACATATTCTAAGTCAGAGCCGTCCAGAGTAGTGATGTTGGATAGGCGGGCAGGTGCAGGCAGCGATCGGTTGAAGAGCATGCATTTAGTTTTACTTGTATTTAAGAGCAATTGGAGGCCACGGAAGGAGAGTTGTATGGCATTGAAGCTCGCCTGGAGGGTTGTTAACACAGTGACCAAAGAGGGGCCAGAAGTATACAGAATGGTGTCGTCTGCGTAGAGGTGGATCAGAGACTCACCAGCAGCAAGAGCGACATCATTGATGTTTACAGAGAAGAGAGTCAGGGCCTAATTCATATCAATTGACTGATGTCCTTATTATATATTTTTTATTACATTGAACCTTAATTTAACTAGGCAAGTCAGTTAAGAACAATTCTTAATAACAATGATGGCCTTCCGGGGAACAGTGGGTTAACTGCATTGTTCAGGGGCAGAAAAACTGATTTTTACCTTGTCACTCAGGGATTCGATCCAGCAACCTTTCGGTTACTGGCCCAACGCTCTAACCACCAGGCTACCTGCCGCCCCTTATATGAACTGTAACTCAGAAAAATCTTTGAAATTGTTGCATGTTGTGTTTATATTTATGTACAATAAACATACAAGAAGCTGGTGAAGAGCTACAAAAGGAAATAAATATCCCTATTAGACTGAAAGATGATGGAATTTCATCAAACTTATGAGCTCCCGAGTGGCGCAGCGGTCTAAGGCACTGCATCTCAGTGCTAGAGGCGTCACTACAGACACCCTGGTTAGATTCCAGGCTGTATCACAACTGGCCGTGATTAGGAGTCCCATAGGGCGGCACACAATTGGCCAAGTGTTGTCCGGGTTTGGCCGGTGTAGGCCGTCATTGTAAATAATAATTTGTTCTTAACTGACTTGCCTAGTTAAATAAAGGTTAATAATAATAATTGTGAGGCTCTCCATGAGCATTAGCTGCTACTTCACTCAATCCTGTTTTAAAAAGTCTCCCTGTGTGACATTCCTTGAGACCAACCAGAAATGTTTCCTTGGACAAATATTCCCAGATTTCCATAAAAACAGCCAAACATGTTCTCGTTTCTGCATCACAAATGTTGTGTGAGACAAAAGAGTAGGCTAGGTGAGCATCAATCACTAGTTCTGTGCAGCAGACTGCAGGGGCGTAGTGCTGCAAGAGCGATGAGCCGCCACAATGGTGTTTGTTTAGTAAAGGTAGACCTCTGGACGATAAAGATGTCTTGGACGATCACCTAATGATTAATTAGTAGTCCACATAACCAAATATTATAGCATAACATTACTGTTACAACAAAACACCTAATTTCTTACGAGATTTTAGGATGGTTTGCTGAATTGTCCCAAACTCAACAGCGTGCGCCATTAGGCAGAATGTGCTTTGATTAAAACAAAATACAGGAAGTCTACAAATTTAACACCATCTGCTCTAATTTGCTAACCAAACAGTAATTAAAGAAAATGTAAATGCATATTCCCATGAAATTGATTGAGATCGAACGATTGGCATGCAGAAACAGCTTGGTCATTTCACTGGTAAAACGCAAAGAATTATAATTCAATATTGACAGTGATGATGTCATGGCCTATTTTGAAATGAGGTATGCCTAACTTGGTGATTGAGGGTATTAAACATTTTCAACGTTCTTCAGACAATGTGTGGGCAAAGGCAGGCATCACAAGTTTTACAAAGTTTTGCCTCGCTGTGAAGTCTTGAGTTGTTCAGGGATGTGTGATGTCAGAATTACAGAATTCAACCTAGCAATAGACTGGTCATAACTTATGGAGGTCTAATTTATGAAGATAACTTATAGAGAAAACCTGCTCTTACCATGACTAACAGTTGTCCCAATCTTCTCCTCCTCTTCTTCATCTTTAATGTTGACATTCAGCTCCAGTGTTTGACTGCAGTCCCCCAGCTTCGCTGATGCCATCTCTGGATCCTGCAGTGCAAACTGGGCTCCACTGTCACAATCAGGACCCAGTGACTGTAGGTTTGGACTCAGTGTGGAAGGAGAGAGGCAGGCTGGGTTTGTCCTCACTGTTGATGTTACCGGCCTCAGACTTAATCTGGGTCGGCCTGTAGTAATAAAGAAAAACGGACACAAAAGTTGTTTTCTTGACAGTTCTGGCACTTTATTCTGTAAAAATATTTTCTCTTTTTTCTTGTTCAATTATCTAATTTCAGTAGATCAGGTAGCTAAACATTGACAAAACATTCATTCACATTAGACAAAGTACACATTTTAAATTGCACAACATAAATGCACTTAATCTATAGTCGATTTCCTAAATTGACATAAATGACTCAAAAACCATTTAGTACAAGGTTGCAGAATGTTGTAGGCAGTACTATGTAAACATTTTATGAATAACCTTGTCTTCACTGTATTATTTCAATCACAAAAAAACAATTGTATTTCCCGTTCACACCATAGTAACAATTATCAGGGATCGTACAGTGCCAAGTCAAATTCAAGGACTTTCAAGTACTTTTTTCAAGCGCTAATATTTATTTACTTTAAGCCCCTTGTGCAAACCCTGAATTATAGATAAATATAGAAACAACTGAATGTGTCTGAATATTAGTACACATGTAAAAAACGGATAATCATTACATTCAGCTTCAAAACTGTAGAGCAACTGAAATGTTCTCTCTCTGATGAGGCACTACCTGCACCGAAGTCCGTTGATGCAGACCTCCTATGGTATCATGGTGGTCCACAAACAAACGTTTAAGGTCCATGTCTGTCTAATTCTGTACTAAGAAAATAAACCAAGAAATCCTTATTAACTTCTACCACACCCTCCCCTTCCACAAAAACCCTCCCACACCCCCAATAAACTTTATAAATAGATCCCTTTCTGTGTTTGCAAACATTGGGGTCTATATCATGCTGAGACAATCCACCCCCATGTTATCCAGCTTATCAAAAACCATACCGACAGTAACATCTGTTACCCCCAACAACTCTGCTGTAGTTTACAAGATAACTTTAAACCTGGTATTTCTGCTTTACACAATCCAAGTTGTTGATAACCTTACCAATGAAAGCTATGAAGTACATATTATTCAATATTAAAGTATCCTTTGTCACAGCGCATTTATGGGCGCAAGATTTCTGAACAGCCCTCGAAACCATGTCAGGACAAGTAGAAAGACCAGTTCTGACAGTAGGTCCTCTTACTACGGGACCAGCCATGGAAGCTCCATCAGTCTGACAGTAGGTCCTCTTACTACGTGACCAGCCATGGAAGCTCCATCAGTCTGACAGTAGGTCCTCTTACTACAGGACCAGCCACTTGGCACATCTTTTCACTCAACAGCTACATGTTCCATTCTTTGGCATTTAAAAACACTGTCATGATTCTCCGTTGCTGCTCCAGTTTCAACTGTTCTGCCTGCGGCTATGGAAGCCTGAACTGTTCACCAGACGTGCTGTTTTCAACTATCTAGAGACAGCAGGAGAGGTAGAGATACTCTGAAAGATCGGCTATGAAAAGCCAACTGACATTTACTCCTGAGGTGCTGACCTGTTGCACCCTCGACAACCACTGTGATTATTATTATTTGACACTGCTTGTCATCTATGAACATTTGAACATCTTGGCCATGTTCTGTTATAATCTCCAGCCAGAAGAGGTCTGGCCACCCCTCATAGCCTGGTTCCTCTCAAGGTTTCTTCCTAGGTTCTGGCCTTTCTAGAGAGGTTTTCCTAGCCACGGTGCTTCTACACCTTGCTGTTTGGGGTTTTAGGCTGGGTTTCTGTAAAGCACTTTGTGACATCAGCTGATGTAAGAAGGGCTTTATAAATACATTTGATTGGTTGATTGATGAGGCTGGGTCAAATTCTCTGACATTGAAGCTAAGGAATCCTATTCTGTACTTTTCCAGACAAAACCTTCTCAAACCTCAACAGCACCGATAAGCTTTCACTTTTTTAACCCTCTTTCCTACTGATCAACCTTTAGGCTTCAACCACTCTGTCTCCTTCACATGTTCGTTAACAATATCATCCATGGACATAGATATTGGGACCTCAGATTACTCCCTTCAATTTAGCATGGCTTCTGAGCTTCGTCCCATTATGATTTTCCAATTGAAGAATCTTCCCTTGCTGAACCTGACTAGCACAAGATATTAATAATCTACCATTTAAAATGTTTTATTTCACCTTTATTTAACCAGGTAGGCTAGTTGAGAACAAGTTCTCATTTACACAGATGAGGCCCAGTTTAACTTCACCTCTTTTTTTATGGCCTTGGTTAATCAGATAGGGTGTAAATGAGGCCCTGTGGTCTCCTCAAACACCATCCCAACTTTCCACTGTGACACATTACTACTCTAGCTCCCTACCTTGGGCCTCTTTAGTTTCTATACTACATGCACCACTGCTTCCAGTATCATTATCTCTGTTCTTCCTATGTCTTTCCACTACAGACCATTCACATTCTAGACCCTCATCCTCCCGCTCCATATCATCAGAAATGTCCCCCACATTGATCGCATTCCAGCACAGCTGTTGCTTCTCAAACTCTCTCCATTTCCATTGTTTCAGGGGTGTCAAACTCACTCCATTGAGGACCGAGTCTCCGCGGGTTTTATTTGTTTCCTTTCAATTAAAACCTAGACAATCGGATGGGAGTTCCTTTCTAATTAGTGACCTTAATTCATTAATCAAGTACACGGGTGGAGCGAAAACCCGCAGACACTTGGTCCTCCATGGAATGAGTTTGATACGTGCTCCGATTCATCCGCATTAATCGACGCCATTCCATGCAGTTAGCCTCTCTCTCCCAATCAGTTCGCTTCCCTCTATTTTAACACTCCATCACACAGCCTCGTGTCGCCATTTCACCACGAGCAAACACCTAGAGACGACCGAAACCGTTGACGCCGCCATTTGACTAGCCTCGTCCGAACTATCCTGATCTCGCGAACTTACATTAACGAAACAGTGTATGTAAACTCGCGAGATCAGGACGGTTCGGACGAGGCTATTTACCAGCTCCTAAACAACATTTTACACAAAACCAAGAACATGTAAAAACTAACTCAAATAAGTGGAATCTTTAGGAAATTACTTTGACGAAATTATGTACATACACTCAGATAAACCCAAAGTCTAGCTATGTGACTTGTAAAATCTTTTAAATAACGTTCTTCACTCAATCGGTTTGACCCCAAAATAACACATACAATTAAAACCTTTACCAAACGTGATAATACCTTGACTGATTTGTTACCTAGCATGTTATATATTATGTCGATATTAGACATTTTAAGCGTGCTATTACATACCTACAATGATACATCTGAAACGGACACAACCCCTATCGACACAACAGCACAGTTCTGTCGTTTCTACCCGGAACTTCCTGTTCCCCACAACAACAGTACAACAGCGTCATCTTCTTCTCTGGTATACTGACATGTGCACAGATATAATGTGTCTACCGCCACCTGCCGTTGGTAAACTGTAGAAATAAAACATGTCCATTGCGGAAGCAACGACATCAAAACAAAATACAAAAATAGATAAATAAAAACATCCCACTCCTTCAGTCACAGTCCTATTCAAATCACATCTCTACACATTCTCATGGGCCTCGTAGGGAGGAACATCTTCAGTCAGTATTCCCTGCAATCAGTGGTGCAAACTACTTATGTAGTACTTAAAATATTTGTACATAAGTCGTTTTTTGGGGTATATGTACTTTACTTTTGATATTTTTGACAACTTCTACTTTTACTCCACTACATTCCTAAAGAAAATAAGGTACTTTCTACTCCATACATTTCCCTGACACCCAAAAGTACTCGTTACATGTTGAATGATTAGCAGGTCAGGAAAAAAAATTCAATTCACGCATCCCTACCGCATCTGATCTGGCGGACTCACTAAACATAGATACCTTGTTTGTAAATGATGGGTGTGATCTTAAATTCATTCTGGAGTGCCAGAGTGTGCTTGGGCGTTCGTAAATTCAGAGCGTTGTCAGAATGTCAGTTCGTATCGCTCTCGGAGCGTTCAGAGCCACACTGGACGCTCTGGCGGAGGAGTAGGGTTGATTCAAGCGTTCTGACCTCACAACTATGAAACGCCGTTTGGGACTTTGCGTGTCAAAAAGATCAACTGTTAAATAACACTATTTGACGCGTCAAATAACAATATGTAAACTATATGCAAATGTTGGCCAATCACTATATGAAAAACTTCTCATTCATCATCACCAACAAACGTCTAAGTCATGTCGAACCTTGAAAACATGAGAGACCGCTTTTTGAGTTTTGCCAAGTGCAACCAGCCAAGTGCAGCCACCTTTACAACCACCCCAGGTAGGACCATCGGGTAGGATTAATTCTGGTAGGTTAGGTAATACCTGGCAAAATTTAACATTAACCTGCACAACTACCTAGTAACGTTAGCTTGCTAATGATTGCAACAGCTACCGTGGGGTGCGCGAGTATGGGCGGTGTCGTTTATGGTGAGTGTCATTAGTGTAACTTTTATAACGTTTGCGCATGTCAGATTTCAATCGTTCAGGAGACGGAATAATGCTGGAGTCCAAAGGCGGCAAACCGGGAGAAGCAGGTGGATAACTATGAGGGTTTGTCTGATCGCTGAGTCTACCATCCGGCAGCTGAACAGGATAGGTATATTTTCCCTATATCCATGCAGTACATGAGGACACAGTGCGATGTACAGTGCTTGCTTTGTAAGTAAGCTAGGTGTGAATCTATTTTGTGATTAAACATAGACTTATTGTAGGTTATTTTACTGATTTAAAGATCATGGACTATTTTATATTAGGATACGTTGTATTAGATTGAAATAATGTTTCCACATCTCAGTATCTTTAGAGTATCCTGTGAGGCAGATCAAAGTACAGTATGGTCAGGAGGAGAGCAGCTTCTTGAAGGTTTTGGGGGAAACATTCCCCCAGATTAATCCAAATGTAGAGGCCTTTAAGACAGATAGGAAGAGGCTCGTTCCCCTACAAAAAAAGGATTGTTGTCAAGACAATGGAGGACAGAGATGGTGTGGTTGAATTGGTGGCTCAACAATTTGTCCAAGGGAGCATGCAGGTGGCCTTGGAGCAGTAAGTCAACTCTGTCATAAATCTCTGAAGTACTTGTCAATACCTCCTCTAACATAAGTATTTTTAATCAGTCCACCCCCCTAAATCAATACACATCACTATATTGTCCTTAACACTTATTTTAAATATACATACTGTCTCTAAACAAAACAGGTTCAAATATCGTCTCAACTCTCTTGGGCTGCTCGAAGCATTGAGGAACCCCCCGGACAGCTTCCGAGCACTTTTTGTGGACTCCATAAAACCTCCCACTGCCAGGGACCTGTTTAAAGTAACCTATTCCATACCTGGCGGCAACCGGCGGTGTTTGGAGAACAACACCATCTGCCACTGGTTCAACTGGCTGGCTGAGGTGCAAGGTAAAATAGTAAATTGTTCAAGTTTATTGGTAACTGCTGTCACGACTTCCGCCGAAGTCGGGCCCTCTCCTTGTTCGGGCGGCGTTCGGCGGTCGACGTCACCGGCTTTCTAGCCATCGCCGCTCCATTTTTTATTTATCCATTTGTTTTGTCTTGTTCTCTGCACACCTGGTTTTCATTCCCCAATCACACTACATGTATTTATTCCTTTGTTCCCCCTCATGTCTTTGTGTGAGATTGTTTTGTGTTACGTGTCTATGTTGACGGGCTTTACTGGTATGTGTTTATTCCGTGTTTTATTTCACGAGGTATGTTTTTTGTGTTTATACAATATTATTGTGATGTTTGCTCGTTTGCACTTTTGCATTGGCTGGAGGTTTCCGTCTGTTGGTTTCTCCTGCCTAAATAAAGTGTGCGCCTGTTCACAACTCTCTGCTCTCCTGCACCTGACTCCAGTACGCACGCCATTGACAACTGCATATTATTCCATTTTGTGATTTAAATATGTATTTTAAATGTTTTACTGTGTACTCCTCAGATGGAGAATGTCCTCCTCTAACAGTGGCGATGGTGTTGGAGTTTGCTACTGGGGCAACGGTGGTGCCACCCCTTGGGTTTGAGGACACCTCGACCATCCAAATCCTCCACACAGCGCGAGGGCATCTCGCTGGGCAGCAGAAGAAAAAGTATCCAGAGGCAAACGCGTGTGCTGTGACACTAAGGCTCCCTCTTCATAGTACCTACAATGCCTTTAGGGAATTCATGACCTCCGGTATTGTGAATTCCCCACATTTCGGTGTTGCATAAAAACATTTTTACGATACATAATTGTATCTAGTAGCACTAAATTACAGTAGCAATTCAGTGTTGGAAAATGTAACTGCACATCAACATTTAAGCATTTATCTACTTACATCTGTATTGTTTGTACAGTGCATTCGGAACGTATTCAGACCCCTTGACCTTTCCCACATTTTATTACGTTACAGCCTTCAAAAAAATGGATACAATAATTTTTTCCCCTCATCAATCTACACACAATACCCCATAATGTCAAAGAAAAAACAGGTTGACATTTTTGCAAATGTATAAAAAAAAAAGTAAATATTACATTTATGACCCTTTCCTCAGTCCTTTGCTGAAGCATCTTTGGCAGCGATTACATCATAGAGTCTTCTTGGGTATGACGCTACATTTCTATTTATTTAATACATTTTAGAATAAGGCTCTAATGTAACAAAATGTGGTGAAAGTCAAGGGGTCTGAATACTTTCCAAATGCACTGTATTTCCATATTGGCTGTTATTGTTCACTTAATGATCTTTAAAATTTAATTATACAATCCATAATGCTTGTCTTGGTGTTAAGGTTGTCACGATCGTGTTGACATGAACGAGAGGACCAAGGCGCAACATGATTTGAATACATCTTCTTTTTAATAACAACGACGAAGATGAACACGACACACTTATACAACACTAACGAAAACAACAAACGATCGTGAAACTTCAAACGTAAGTGCACACACAAACTACTTATGTCGAACTATACATATACACAAACAATGACCCACAAACAGCTAAAGCCTTTGGCAGCCTTAAATATGGCTCCCAATCAGAGACAACCGAAATCAGCTGTCTCTAATTGAGAACCCCCTAGAACTACACCCAACATAGACACAGCTAGACACATACACTCAACACAAAACCATAAACTACAACAAACACCCCCTCTACCATATAATACCCCAAAATACACACATACCCCATGTCACACCCTGACCTAACTAAAATAATAAATAAAACAAATAATACTAAGGCCAGGGCGTGACAAAGGTTTAGTTTTTGTTTTAGAAACACTTTACTGACACGTCACTAATAACCAATATCCGTTGCTGATATTGACTGAAGTACTGCTGCCATATTGCAGCCAACTCATCCATTTCTGATCATTTGATGTCCTACATTAAGAACAAATTAAGTTCAGCCATTATCATTTAATTAGAACTACATAAAATAAGGCTTCCCATCCACTGCCTTAAAACTTCTTATGGCTGCAGCCCGGTGTCAGTACACTTATGACAACAGCCAGCTCAAGTGCAGGGCGCGAAATTCAAAATATATATTTTTTAAATATTTAACTTTCACACATTAACAAGTCCAATACAGCATATGAAAAGGTACACATCTTGTGAATCCAGCCAACATGTCCGATTTTTAAAATGTGTTACAGCGAAAACACCACGTATATTTATGTTAGCTCACCACCAAATACAAAAAAGGACAGACATTTTTCACAGCACAGGTAGCATGCACAAAGCCAACCTAACTAACCAAGAACCAACCAAACTAACCAACAAACAACTTCATCAGATGACAGTCTTATAACATGTTATTCAATAAATCTATGTTTTGTTCGAAAATGTGCATATTTCAGGTATAAGTCATAGTTTACATTGCAGCTACAATCAGAAATTGCACCGAAGAAAAATACATAGTGTACAGCAAATGAAAGACAGGCATCTTGTGATTCCAGCCAATATTTCCGATGTATTAAGTGTTTTACAGCGAAAACACAATATAGCGTTATATTAGCTTACCACAATAGCCAGAAACACAAGCCATTTCCCAGTAGCAAAAGTTAGCGATCGTAACAAACCAGTAAAAGATATATAATTTGACTAACCTTGATATTCTTCATCAGATGACAGTCCTATAACATCAGGTTATACATACACTTATGTTTTGTTCGAAAATGTGCATATTTAGAGCTGAAATCAGTGGTTATACATTGTGCTAACGTAGCTACTTTTTCCCACAACGTCCGGGTTTTTTTCTGACACTTTTTCTGACACACATATTCTGACCAAATAGCTATTCATAAACATAGCTAAAAAATACATGTTGTATTGGAAATGATAGATACACTAGTTCTTAATGCAATCACCGTGTTAGAATTCTAAAAATAACTTCATTACCACATAAGGCTTACGTCGACCGAGTGCCCAAAACCTGGGCGCAAAACTAATAGTACACAGTTCGAGAGATATATGAAATAACATCATAAAATGGGTCCTACTTTTGCTGATCTTCCATCAGAATGTTGTACAAGGTGTCCTTTGTCAAGAACAATCGTTGTTTGGATTTAGAACGTCCTTTTCCCTCTTGAATTAGCAAGCGCACTAGCCAAGTGGCGCGAAGCTCTCCTTTCTGAACAAAGGCACACAACGCAACACGCCTAACGTCCCGAATAAATTTCAAAAATCTAATAAAACTATATTGAAAAAACATACTTTACGATGATATTGTCACATGTATCAAATAAAATCAAAGCCGGAGATAGTAGTCGCCTATAACGAAAGCTATTCAGAAGGCAAATCCAGGTCCAACCTCGCGCCTTCCTGAAAACAGGAAATGGGTGACACGTCATTCCAAGAGGACGTATTCCATCTCAGACCAAGATAAACACTCCATTTCTTCTCTCACTGCATCTTGACATCCAGGGGAAGGTGTATGACGTGCATGTATACTAATAGGTATCATGCCCATTTATAGGCAGGACCTAGAAGAGAGCATCGATTTCAGATTTTCCACTTCCTGGTCAGGAACTTTGTGCCAAATGAGTTCTGTTTTACTCACAGATATAATTCAAACGGTTTTAGAAACTAGAGAGTGTTTTCTATCCAATAGTAATAATAATATGCATATTGTACGAGCAAGAATTGAGTACGAGGCCGTTTGAAATGGGCACCTTTTATCTGGCTACTCAATACTGCCCCTGCAGCCCAAACAGGTTAAGTGACAGCTCCACTTCTGGGAACTGCACCTTTGTAGTGACTTATCAGATTTCAAATGCATTGATCTAAGAACTAGATCCATTAGTCCTAGACTCTCCAACCCTGTTCCTGGAGAGCTACCTTCCTGTAGATGTTCAATCCAACCTCAGTTTTAACTAACCTCGTTAACTTATTAAGCAGGTAATTATTAAAATCAGGTGCACTAGATTAGGGTCGGAGTGAACCTACAAGACAGTAGCTCTCCAGGAACAAGGTTAGGAGCCCTGCACTAGTCCATCTTCAACCACATCATTTGAGCTGTCACAATGTTATGTTACTAACTGTAATAGGTTGCTGTTAATCACAAGTATATCAAATGTAACGGGGGCGAACCACTATCTTCATAGTTCATTTTTTTAAACTATAGGGCGTTCTCCACACAATTATTTATTTTAACAATTTATAAAAGTCCCGATTGGGCATTATAAAAATGTAAGTTCTGTTTTAATAATGTCCAATCAGAATGTTCTGTTGTCCTCCCACAGCAGGCACGCTGTGAAGGCTCCAATCCAGTGCTTGCAGTAGGCCTCTCCTGGGTGGTGTTGTACTGAGTGGAAGACAAATATTGTGTCAGCTGATGGAATTCTGTACTAAAGCGCCATAGAGCAAAATGCAATAACCATAGGCTGTATATCTTAACAGTACCTGACTCTCTCCAAATATAACCAAACAGAATCGTACTGGAATGGGGAAGTACTTAACTTTTGTTAAGGCCATCTGTGTCTAAACTCTGGTCCCCATCCGTTTAGAGTTGAAAATGTCTATCGTACCTTTCTAGAGACCAAATCATACAGTGTGTGAAAGAGGGGGAATGTTACTATTATACATTTATTACTACTATTATAAAAATGAACTGATTCAAAGGAACGAGTGGTGCTGAAGATATAGCGTCCAATCCCTCATCCCAGTAGGGGAGTATCAGGGGTGTATGTAGTAAGTCAGGTTGGAGTAGGAACGAGTGGCGCTGAAGATATAACTGCCATAACCCTCTGTAGATTGTCAACTCCCAGGCTGCCTCTGGGGCTTTCCAATGGAATTATTGTCTGCAACAGTACCATCTGTGTGTTGCTGATGGTGAACTGGATTTGTGGCACAATCACCCATTCCGACCAATAAAGAGCTGCGGCGCCAGTGGTTGGGGGAGCTGAGGTGGTGGCTTGAGAGCTGATGGTGGTTGAATTTGGGGCAAACAAATCCCTTACTGCTTTCAGATTGGCCCTCTGCATTGCCAGGGAACCCGAGATGAACAACTGCAGAGGTGACTGCCGTTGTTCAGTCCTCAGCCCATGGTGGTTCCACTGACTGGCAAACACAGCAAGATCTCTGTTCACCCATTGCAGGAACACAAAGTGCAGTGCCCACAGGTGCACCTCATTGTTGATGTCGATGATCTGCTCCGTCTCCAAGAAGGTGAACAGGCCATGGTAAACGTTGGAGACTCCATGCCAGACGTCCCCCCACTGCCGCTCTATCCGCTGGTTGTGAGTGCTCCTTCCTCTGAGGGCACTTCCCCTCTCACCACCCCTGAACTGCTCCATGAAGGCACAGATACGGTTGTTTTCACCACCCGGTCACATCTCACCCGGGATGGTACTCCGTAGCTGGTGATGGCTGCTTTGAATGACTCCATGACTGTGGCACTCCTGTTGTTGTCAGAGGCCTTCAGAAACACACATCTGCTGTAACCATCCACAGCACCATGGATAACAATCCTCCACCTAAAAAACATGATATGTTGGTTTTACAAAACCATTTTTTCTCTTATAGTGACACCATTCTGTGTTTATTGATATCAGCTCTTTGATCCTCTCATCCAGCTGAGCGTCTGACAACAGTGAGTAGGACCTGAAAACCTGAAAATTACTAAATACAAAAATAACACAGAAAGATACATCAATCAGGAATGTGATCAAATCTAAAGAGGATGTAGAGCTCTCCCTCTTGTGTTACAATTGCTTTATTCAATTACGATAACTTACCTCGTGTGCCGCTTGACCACAGAGTGCGACACATTGAGAACATTTGCCATTTGTCTGATGGTCATATGATGGATGAGGAACTCAAGCTGCTCCTTGGTGATGTGGTACCGCCTTCCCTCCAAAAGGCGCTTGATAGGATACTGAAATAAAAAATACAACAGATAATTACAAAATACACTCCTAAAAACTTTAGGTTAAAAGACTATAAGATCACCATATAGAATTTAGAAACAGCATTATCTGCCAACCAACTGTTTTTTTCATTGATTGACTTGACACAGGAGACTTAACACAGGACAAGTAAAATGATACAATCTCAGCCTTTGCCACACATGCCGTACAAAAAAAAATTATACAAATGTAACAACTTGCCATTTGTGCCCCAGACTATCCGTAAATTTAAAATACAAGGAAATCGTGCTGTCTGGTTTGCTTAATATAATTTATTTGAAATTATTTATACTTTTACTTTTGATACTTAAGCATATTTTAGCAATTACATTTACTTTTGATACTTATATGTTAAACTAAATACTTTTAGACTTTTACTCAAGTAGTATTTTACTGGGTGGCTTTCACTTTTACCTTGATAGGAACGGACTCAAGTATCTTTACTTTTACTCAAGTATGACAATTGGGTACTTTTTACACCACTGCCCGCAATGCTTCCAATGTTAATTCCTGAACTCCCATAAACCTTTCAGCCGCACGTACAATTAATCTTTACAATCGGTATCCTTCAACTGGTGAACGACGTTATGAATCTCAACAGGCTGCGGGGCATCCACTGCCATAGCTTCCTCAGCACAAATCGCTCTTTAATAAACTATTTCCCGCGCCTCCCAGTAGAACTACTGTACAGTTTCTTTATGTGGATGTTCCCTGATACAAGAAAAATGTATACATGCCATTGGTCAGTTAAGGTGTTATGAAACTGATGCAGACTATTTGTTAAAAAAAAAAAAAAAAGTATTTATTTAACTAGGCACAAAGCATACATAACAGGTTAGGATAATTAAAGTGGCAGGTTAGGAGACTGAGGTTAAGGTTAGGAAAAGGGTGAGGGTTAGGGATATGTTACCCATGCAGGTTTGGAAAACTAACATGGCAGGTTATGATGATTAACGTGGTTGTTAGGAGACTGAGATTAAGGTTAGGAAAAGGGTTATGGTTTATGCTACAGTTGTCAACAACTGTTGTCCCCAACGGAAAATAAACAGTTACGGACCAATGGGGAGCATCAATTGGTGTAGACTTGATATCATGAAACACCCGATATCAGAGAACGCCCCTAATTGCGGTCTGCAATCACACCCTTCTCGGATCAAGGGGGCAGGCTTCCAGTCTATAAGCATGCTTTCCACTGTGCTCAGAGGGCATTTTCGGTACTGCAGTTCAGCTGAAGCACGACCCAATTCCCATTGAAGGCCCCATAGCGAAGTCACATAAAAAATTCAAAAATGATCACAAAACATCTATTGAATTATTAAAGTAATTGCCTTAAGAGTCAGATTTTTTCCCATCACTCACAGCCAAAGTTATTAACCATTTTAGATTCATGCTGTGAGGTGGGTGAGCTTATGCCACATGCAGATGCTGAAGGGAAAACACACCTCTTGATCTGCGTGTTTATAATGTAGGTCAAGGTGCAGCCTTGTCTCATAGACTAGACGTAACATAGTAAATATAAATCCGGGACTCTCAAAATATTATGGTATGTTACGTTTTCATGGTTACATAAGACAGATGGTTACTTAATAAATGGAATTTGGTGGTGCTGTACTGTAACAGCGAGCTGAACCAGTTGAAACTATTGACGCCAGGGATATATTGTTGGTGACTGTGTGTTCCTTTATTAGTTTTGTGGTTTTTTTTCATTTATTTCTGGTACTCTCCTACCTGAGCGGCATGAGGCCTGTGTGGCGTTGCACTGTTAAAATCCTCCCAGTGTGGAGATGAAACACCTGTGTGTTACAAAGCCACATGCTCTGTCCTCTCTGCTCTACCTAGGTGTTTTAATGTGGGTAATACAGAGATAATACTAACACAGAGATAACCCCTGCTCTACCTAGGTGTTTTAATGTGGGTAATACAGAGATAATACTAATACCGTATTATTAGTAGTAATAATAATACTAATAATACTAAACTGCCTGCTACTCAGGCCCAGAAGCTAGGATTTACATATAATTGTAGATTTGGACAGACAACACTCTACAGTTTCCAAAACTGTTAAAATAATGTCTGTGAGTATAACAGAACTGATTTGGGAGGTGAAAACCTAAGAAAAATCCATCCAGGAAGTGGGATTTTTTTATGTTTGTAGTTTTCTATTGAATGCCATTACAGTATCCATTGATTTAGGACTCAAATTCCACTTCCTATGGCTTCCACTAGACGTCAACAGTCTTTAGAAATTGTTTCAGGCTTGTATTCTGAAAAATTAGAGACTAAGGTCACTCTGAATGAGTGGACCCTACAGTGTCCCAGAGATTTTTCATGCGCACGAAAGAGAGTGCACCTTTCTTGTTTACCTTTTATATTGATGGCGTTATTGTCCAGTTGAAATATTATTGATTTCAACCGGTTTCAATTATCGATTGTTTGATTGTTTAAAAAAAATATATATTAAGCAAACCAGACTGCACAATTGTCTTGCTTTTTTAATATTACGGATAGCCAGGGGCACACTCCAACACTCAGACATAATTTACAAATGAAGCATTTGTGTTTAGTGAGTCCGCCAGATCAGAGGCAGTAGACGCAGAACGCAGACGCAGATCAGACGCAGAACGCTCTCAACGCCTTGGACAGTCTATGCCCCAACGAATTGAGGATGTTCTAAGGACAAAGGGGGGTGCAACTCAATATTAGGAAGGTGTTCCTAATGTTTGTGCACTCAGTGTATATCAGATAAAGATGGTGTGATGATCAGTTTTTAGCGTTAGTTTGGGTGGATTATTTTATATTTTATATTACTAAACAACTTTTGTTTAATGATAAACAGGCTATGAATTGACTACTTGTGTTTATTAAATTGTATTTTAATATTAGTTTTATTATTTTAGTCATTGATGATGAATGTATTTGAATAACTGTATTGAACTTAATTGATCTGGTGACAGGTAGCCTAGCAATTAAGAGTATTGGGCCAGTAATTGAAAGGTTGCTGGTTTGAATCCCGTGCCAACAAGGTGAAAAATCACTCAGTGTGCCCTTGAGCAAGGCAATTAACCCTTATTTGTCCTGTAAGTCGCTCTGAATAAGAGCATCTGCTAAATGACACGAATGTAATGAAAAATAATGTTTATATATGAATTCGTGCTGGGCAACCACTTTTTTCTCACGTGTATAATGCAATTAAATGAACAGTTTTTAGTGAAATACTGTATATACAATACACAACATTACCGCTTTGTTTCCCCTGGCCAGAGGGACAGGGCCATAGTAGGCTAGAACAACTATGTTAGTGTTAATGTAACGTTAGCTAGCATGCAAGTATCCAGGAATAGTTGCTAATGTTAGCCTAGAGAAAATAATACTGTGCGACATTAACAGAAACTTATAATTAATATAACAACCTTATTAAATTGCAAACGTTTTCAAAAATTTTGACGCTTACAATTGTCCTCTTGTCGTTGTGTTACCGCCTTGAGGAACAAATGGCGGCTGAATGACTTGCTCGTTTTGCTTTATCCAGTTTTGAGGCATTCCCGTTATAAATTGTAATAAATACCATTGTGAAATTGTAAACTAATGATTTGAAATTACAAGTCATTTTTAGTCATTCTGTCTATATCAGAACATCTAACAAGCTAGTTGATTTTATTTTTTATTTCAAATCAATATATTTTATTATATTATGTATATTATATTGTGTATATTGTGTATATCATTTCGGAGCAGGGCACCGATTAAAGGTGTTATATCTGGAGTTTCGTTGGATATTGAGGTTCATCGTCTTGAGCAGAAGATTCGAGGAGTGGTTGGAGCACTAAACCGTGTAGTAGATGGAAAGAAGGAAGAAAGTCAATCAGTTTTACCGTTGTTTGAAGAAGATAATCTGCCTACTACCGAGGTAAAGTTTATTTTATATTCACACATTCTTACATTCAACAGACATTCATCAGAAATTCACCAAGACATTTTAAATTGTAAAAATTAATAACTAATTAATTGATTGTCACAGAGATATAAAAATAGATATGGTTTATTCCATAAATGTCTAACATACTTTTACAACCTTTGTTTTGAATAGAAAATCCAGTTTTGATTTGATGGAAATATATGAAATCTTAAATGTAATTTAAAGCTGTTTAAATCAATAACTAATTCACCCTTTGTCACAGAATCATCAAACTATATATGATTTATTCCATAAATGTCTAGCATACTTTTACAACCTTTGTTTTGAATAGAAAATCCAGTTTTGATTTGATGGAAATATATAAAATCTTAAATGTAATTTAAAGCTGTTTAAATCAATAACTAATTCACCCTTTGTCACAGAATCATCAAACTATATATGATTTATTCCATAAATGTCTAGCATATTTTTACAACCTTTGTTTTGAATACAAATTCCAGTTTTGATTTGATAGAAATATATCAAATCTATAAGATGCCATTCTAGTAATGTTTGATATTACAACATTGATATGCGATACCTTTTTTATCAACAAATACGTTTTTTGCAAATGTATGTCTTTATTACTATACGATTTATATTGCCTGAATACTCAACGATGATTAGCACCTCAGTTATGTGTGCTTCTGTCAGGGTTCTGGTCAAATACATGTCCTTTAAAGTCAATTTAGCAATTGAACAAAAATCCATTTCAATTTGAAATTGTTCCTAATTGCAAAAACATGTAACAGAATTTGGGTATTCCAGAACTGTTATTTACATGTAAATCAACATAACCCTGTTTTATGTTTTTAATACTGCAGATAGAACGCTCTGTGTGCCAGAGATGGTACCATTTAGCTTGTCTGGGGATGACAATGAAGGACTTCAACAAAGCCAAAACAGAAAATGATTGGAAGTGGCCTCTTTGCTCTTAAATTAGAGACGTATAAATAAATGACTGTTGTGCTTTGTAACTACTTTAACATGTGGAACTGTTGCACAAAAAATGCAAACATTGATTTTAGTGAAATACTGTTGAACTGTTGCACAAAAAATGCAAACATTGATTTGACATACAATTCAAGATGGTCAACATTGATTTGGCATGCTGTTTAAGATTGTAAACATTGTACAACTTGATGTAAACATTGTCTAACTTCATATAGAACAAATTGCACTTGAAATTAACATTTTAAGGTATTTTAAATAAATGCATATTCTCACTTTTTTCTGAGACAATCACTGAATGAGTTATTGATTTCTTTATCTTTAAATGCAATACTTGATATTTTATTTATTTCTATCAAATCAAAACTGGAATTTCTGGAATTTCTAATTTCTATAAGTATACTAGACATTAATAGAATAAATCATACATATTTTGATGTTTATGTGACAAACAGTGAATTAGTTATTGTTTTTTACATTTTTAAATGATATTTGATAGATTTTATGCTAGACTTTAATAGAATAGTTTTGTTTCTGTGACAATCGATGAATTAGTTATTGATTTTTGCAATTTAAATGGCTTTTGGCGAATGAATGTCTGAATATAAAACCAACTTTACCTCGGTCTGCCTACTCATGTAATTTAAAAAAAAACGTTATTTAATTAGGCAAGTCAGTTAAAAAAAGATCTTATTTACAATGACTAAGGAACAGTGGATTAACTGCCTTGTTCAGGAGCAGAACGACAGATTTTTACCCTGTCAGCTCGGGGATTCGATCCAGCAACCGTTCGGCTACTGGCCCAACGCTATAACATGATGCTAGGATATTTCATACGCAGTGGGAGCAATTGCGACTAAGCCAATGCAGTTATGAAATTGATAAAAGAAAGGCCATGTTTCAAGTGTGTGCCAACGGAATATTTTTGGTATTTATTAATAAGATCCCCATTAGCTGCTGCAAAAGTGTCAGAATTGTTCACTTATCTCATTGACTTCTCAAATCCCGGCTTGGTTTGGTCGCAAGCGTTCTCTGAAGTCTCGCGTTTTTGTGTCTCTGGGTTTAGAAACTGGTAGTGAGGGAACAGGAAGTTCCGCGCAGGCGCGCATCATTCTTCAGAATAAAGGATACGCCAGAATTGTGCTGTCGAGACGACAACCTCTGCGTCCGTTTCAAATATATTACTACTGGTATGTAATAGCACGTTCTAATATCGAAAGAACATGTCATAACATGCTCGGTAACAAATACGTCAAGTTATTATTACGTTTGATAAAGGTTTTATGTGTTATTTTTGTGTCAAACCTCGTGAGTGAATGTGATCACGTTTTTACAAGTCACATAGTTAGAGACTGTGGGTTAGTCTGAGTGGATGTATATCATTTCGTCAAGGTAATTTCATTAAGGATCCATTTGTTTTAGCTCTCTGGGTTCGTTTTACATGTCGTTTTTGGTTTTGTATAAAATTCACGAGCTGGTAAAATGGCGGTTCCCACTCGGTCTGCATCAACGGATTTCAGTGCAGGCAGTGAGGGTGCAGCAGAGAGAGATACAATTTTACGGTTGCACTAAGTTACTGTTTTGGAGTTTAATGTAATCAGTTTTCTACATGTGTACTAGTATTCAGAGACATTCAGTTGTTTCTGTCTATCTATACATGTTACTATGGTGTGAACGGAACTACTATTGGTTTTTGATTGGAATAATACAGTGAAGACAAGGTTATTCAGGAAAATAGTACATAGTGCTGCCTACAACATACTGCAACCTTGTACTAAATGTTTTTTGAGTCATTTATGTGTTTATGTGAATTCAGGAAATCTACTATAGATTAAGTGCATTTAGAGTTGTGTAGCCTAATTTAAAGTGTATACTTTGTCTAATGTGAATTAATTCATTTTTTGTTGTCAATGCTTAGCTACCAGATATATTGAAATGAGATCAGTGCTAGACTTGGACAGGAGCTCATCGGAGCTGAGTACCAGCACCTCAAATTTCTACTGTTTGAGCTCATGTTCCTCTTATAGAATATTAGCTCAACAGTATTGTGGAGCTCCTGCACCTAAATATAAACCATATTTTTAGAGAATTAAGAAAGTGCCAGAACTGTCAAGAATAACTTAAGTGTCCGTTTCTCTTTATTACTACTGGCCGACTCAGATTAAGTCTGAGGCCGGTAACATCAACAGAGAGGACAAACCCAGCCTGCCTCTCTCCTTCCACACTGAGTCCAAACCTACAGTCACTGGGTCCTGATTGTGACAGTGGAGCCCAGTTTGCACTGCAGGATCCAGAGATGGCATCAGTGAAGCTGGAAGACTGCAGTCAAGCACTGGAGCTGAATGTCAACATTAAAGATGAAGAAGAGGAGGAGAAGATTGGAAAATCTGTTAGTCATGGTAAGAGCAGGTTCTGTCTATCCAAGTTTGTGCACTGGCATAGAGCAGTGGTGTGGAGACACTTGCAGAAGTTGGCCTTTTATAAACAGATTTCATGCAATTATACATAATTTTAGATGACTGGAGACTTTCGCACAATGTTTTTTAATACCTCACAAATGACAAGCTACTTTGACACTGACAAACTGAGAATCTGAGATCAATATAAACGACCTTGTCTCTAATCCATCAATAGCCTAGGCCAGATGTGAGGAGAAACACATTGTACAATATGAGGAGGAAGTTATAGTCCTAAACAAGCTTTCCAGTTTCACTGACTCACCCAATGATGTGCAGCTCACTCACCGGCCAAAACCTTCTCTCTCTTGCTTTACTTTGTAAAACTATGATGTTCTCTCAATAGACCTATTTGGAAGTTGGTAACACAGACAGATTAGTATTTTCTTTTCAGCAGGATTTGCTTTACAACCTGTTTTCCAGCAATTTGTATAAAAAATATTGTGAAAGGCCTGTTAGGAGAGATGAGAGTTGCAGGCTCATGTCTATAACAGCACAGAGAGGGAGAGAGATCATAAAAAGCGAATCTCATTCTAGTTCTGTGAGAGATACAGGCGTGCTTCTCTCTCACCACAGCAATGGCCACGCCTTGGTCTAAATAGGCTACAATGTTGCACAAACAATGAACCTGGTACCCCCCAACATTAATACATTCTTAGAATATCAGGCACATTTTCACATTACGTTTTTTATGGGACATGCCAAATACAGAGGAATCCAAATGTGATTACTCTGATTGCTTTTATGAGGATTTTTTGCATTGCAAACAGTGGATTTTTCCCCCCGCTCCACAAGGTAGGCTACCTGATCTTAGCGAATGGGTTCCGGAACAAAAGACTACAAAACTGAGAGGTGCCGGAGGATCTGGCTCAAATTATGAACCGCCCTTCTCATATAATGGGCTAGGTCTATCCCAAGGATCCCTGAATGCACAGACGATTGCACATTTTATAACTAAACCAAGATAGACCACAGCTGGTCGTTTCCAATGGGAACAGATGAGTCATAGTGGGCAGAGCCAAGCACGAGTCAGCGAGAACCTATTGGTGCGTTCTACAATACATCTGCATATTTCTGTTCAGGAACGCCTCCTCTGTGAAGCGCTCGTGTGCAATAACTCAATTCATCTTTACGTTCCTTATAAATAATGCGATTATATTTTTTGCAAAGGGTGAAGTCTACAAAACTTGGTCCACTCTGTTCATAACAGATTTTAGTTTTGGGAACAGAATACTGTATTAAGATCAGATGTTTCATAGATTAGAACATTTGCAGAATGTCGGCCAAAATCCATCTCGTTCCATCTTCTCCTGCCGGCCAGTGGGCTTCCTCTCTCTACCATAATCAAATCAAATTTTATTGGTCACATACACATAGTTAGCAAATGTTAATGCGAGTGTAGCAAAATGCTTGTGCTTCTAGTTCCAGTAATATGCAGTAATATCTAACAAGTAATCTTAACAAATTCACAACTACCTTATACACACACATGTAAAGGCATGAATAGAATATGTACATATAAATATATGGATGAGCGATGGCGTGCGGCATTGGCAAGATTATTATATTTTTTTAACCTTTGTTTAACCAGGTAGGCAAGTTGAGAACAAGTTCTCATTTACAACTGTGACCTGGCCAAGATAAAGCAAAGCAGTTCGACACATACAACAACACAGAGTTACACATGGAGTAAAACAAACATACAGTCAATAATACAGTAGAAAAATAAGTCTATATACAATGTGAGCAAGTGAGGTGAGATAAGGGAGGTAAAGGCAATAAAAAGGCCACGGTGGTGAAGTAAATACAATATAGCAAGTAAAACACTGGAATTGTAGATTTGCAGTAGGTGAATGTGCAAAGTAGAAATACTGGGGTGCGAGGGAGCAAAATAAATACAGTAGGGGATGAGGTAATTGTTTGGGCTATTTATAGATGGGCTATGTACAGGTGCAGTAATCTGTGAGCTGCTCTGACAGCTGGTGAGGAAGATAAATGTTTCCAGTTTCAGAGATTCTTGTAGTTAGTTCCAATCATTGGCAGCAGAGAACTGGAAGGAGGCGGCCAAAGAAGGAGTTGGCATTGGAGGTGACCAGAGAGATATACCTGCTGGAGCGTGTGCTACAGGTGGGTGCTGCTATGGTGACCAGCGAGCTGAGATAAGGGGGGACTTTACCTAGCAGGGTCTTGTAGATGACCTACTTGAACCAGTGGTTTTGGCGACGAGTATGAAGCGAGGGCCAGCCAACGAGAGCGTACAGGTCGCAGTGGTGGGTAGTATATGGGGCTTTGGTGACAAAACGGATGGCACTGTGATAGACTGCATTCAATTTGTTGAGTAGGGTGTTGGAGGCTATTTTGCAAATGACATCACCGAAGTCGGGGATCGGTAGGATGGTCAGTTTTACGAGGGTATGTTTGGCAGCATGAGTGAAGGATGCTTTGTTGCGAAATAGGAAGCCAATTCTAGATTTAACTTTGGATTGGAGATGTTTGATGCGAGTCTGGAAGGAGAGTTTACAGTCTAACCAGACACCTAGGTATTTGTAGTTGTCCACATATTCTAAGTCAGAGCCGTCCAGAGTAGTGATGTTGGACAGGCGGGCAGGTGCAGGCAGCGATCGGTTGAAGAGCATGCATTTAGTTTTACTTGTATTTAAGAGCAGTTGGAGGCTACGGAAGGAGAGTTGTATAGCGTTGAAGCTCGCCTGGAGGGTAGTTAACACAGAGTCCAAAGAGGGGCCAGAAGTATACAGAATGGTGTCGTCTGCGTAGAGGTGGATCAGAGACTCACCAGCAGCAAGAGCGACATCATTGATGTATACAGAGAAAAGAGTTGGCCCAAGAATTGAACCCTGTGGCACTCCCATAGAGACTGCCAGAGGCCCAGACAACAGGCCGCCCGATTTGACACACTGAACTCTATCGGAAAAGTAGGCAATCATTTGAGAAACCGAGGCTGTTGAGTCTGCTGATGAGGATGTGGTGATTGACAGAGTCGAAAGCCTTGGCCAGGTCAATGAATACGGCTGCACAGTATTGTTTCTTATCGATGGCGGTTAAGATATCGTTTAGGACCTTGAGCGTGGCTGAGGTGCACCCATGACCAGCTCTGAAACCAGATTGCATAGTGGAGAAAGTACGTGGGATTCGAAATGGTCGGTAATCTGTTTGTTAACTTGGCTTTCGAAGACCTTAGAAAGGCAGGGTAGGATAGATATAGGTCTGTAGCAGTTTGGGTCAAGAGTGTCCCCCCCCTTTTGAAGAGGGGGATGACCACAGCTGCTTTCCAATCTTTGGGAATCTCAGACGATACGAAAGAGAGGTTGAACAGGCTAGTAATAGGGGTTGCAACAATTTCGGCAGATCATTTTAGAAAGAGAGGGTCCAGATTGTCTAGCCCGGCTGACTTGTAGGGGTCCAGATTTTGCCGCTCTTTCAGAACATCAGCTGACTGGATCTGGGAGAAGGAGAAATGGCGAAGGCTTGGGCGAGTTGCTGTGGGGGGTGCAGTGCTGTTGACTGGGGTATGGGTAGGGGTAGCTAGGTGGAAAGCATGGCCAGCCGTAGAAAAATGCTTATTGAAATTCTCAATTATAGTGGATTTATCAGTGGTGACAGAGTTTCCTATCCTCAGTGCAGTGGGCAGCTGGGAGGAGGTGCTCTTATTCTCCATGGACTTTACAGTGTCACAGAACTTTTTTGAGTTTGTGTTGCAGGAAGCAAATTTCTGCTTGAAATGCTAGCCTTGGCTTTTCTAACTGTCTGTGTATATTGGTTTCTAACTTCCCTGAAAAGTTGCATATCACGGGGGCTGTTCGATTCTAATGCAGAACGCCACAGGATGTTTTTGTGCTGGTTAATGGCAGTCAGGTCTGGAGAGAACCAAGGGCTATATCTGTTCCTGGTTCTAAATTTCTTGAATGGGGCATTCTTATTTAAGATGGTGAGGAAGGCATTTTTAAAGAATAACCAGGCATCCTCTACTGACGGGATGAGGTCAATATCCTTCCAGGATACCCGGGCCAGGTCGATTAGAAAGGCCTGCTCGCTGGAGTGTTTCAGGGAGCGTTTGACAGTGATGAGTGGAGGTCGTTTGACCACTGAACCATTACGGATACAGGCAATGAGGCAGTTATCGCTGAGATCTTGGTTGAAAACAGCAGAGGTGTATTTAGAGGGCAAGTTGGTTAGGATGATATCTATGAGGGTGCCCGTGTTTACGGCTTTGGGGTTGTACCTGGTAGGTTCATTGATAATTTGTGTGAGATTGAGGGCAACAAGCTTAGATTGTAGGATGGCCGTGGTGTTAAGCGTGTCCCAGTTTAGGTCACCTAGCAGCACAATCTCTGAAGATAGATGGGGGGGAATCAGTTCACTTATGGTGTCCAGAGCACAGCTGGGGGCAGAGGGTGGTCTATTGCAAGCGGCAACGGTGAGAGACTTGTTTTTAGAGAGGTGGATTTTTAAAAGTAGAAGTTCAAATTGTTTGGGTTCAGACCTGGATAGTAGGACAGAACTCTGCAGTTTATCTCTGCAGTAGATTGCAACACTGTCCCCTTTGGCCGTTCTATCTTGTCTGAAAATGTTGTAGTTAGGGATGGAGATTTCAGAGTTTTTGTTGGTCTTTCTAAGCCAGGATTCAGACACGGCTAGGACATCCGGGTTGGCAGAGTGTGCTAAAGCAGTGAATAAAACAAACTTAGGGAGGAGGGTTCTAATGTTAACATGCATAAAACCAAGGATTTTATGGTTACAGAAGTCAACAAAAGAGAGCGCCTGGGGAATAGGAGTGGAGCTAGGCACTGCAGGGCCTGGATTAACCTCTACATCGCCAGAGGAACAGAGGAGGAGTAGGATAAGTGTACGGCTAAAAGCTATAAGAATTGGTCGTCTAGGACGTCAGGAAAAGAGAGTAAAAGGAGCAGGTTTCTGGGGGCGATAAAATAGATTCAAGGTATAATGTACAGACAGAGGTATGGTAGGATGTGAATACAGTGGAGGTAAACCTAGGCATTGAGTGATGAGAGAGATATTGTCTCTAGAAACATAATTGATGTCATCGCATATGTGGGTGGTGGAGCTGAAGGGTTGGATAAGGTAAATTGAGCAGGGCTAGAGGCTCTACAGTGAAATAAGCCAATAAACACAAACCAGAACAGGAATGGACAAGGCATATTGACATTAAGGAGAGGTATGCTTAGCCGAGTGATCATAAGGATCCAGTGAGTAGTGAGGTTGATTGGGGTCACGGCGATTCAGATAGCTAGCAGGGCCATGGGTAGCATGCTAGCAGAAGACGGAGGTCTGTTTTTAGCCACCTCGTGCGTTTCCGTCGGTAGATTAGTGGGGTTCCGTGTGGTAGAGGGGACCAATCCAATTGGCAAAATAATTATAGTTATAATGGCCCAGGAAAATAGTCCGATAGACCTATTCAGCTAGCAGCCAATATGCTCAAGACAGCTAACAAATAATGGGCCGCAGTTAACAGATGGGCGTTCAGGTTACGTCGCGACTGAGGGGCCAGTTGAATAACTTCCTCGGGCAGATTACGTTCGTAGTCCAGTCGTGAAGGCCCGGTGGGGCTTCGCATCAGCAGTAAAACGGGTCCGGCTATGTGATTGTAGCCCAGGAATGGCTGATAGAACTCTTCAGCTGGCTAGCTCCGGGATAATTGGTGTTTGCTCCGGGACCGACGTTAGCCAATAGTCACTCGGATAGCAGCTAGCTAGTTGCAAGATACAGGTGAAAATGTCCAGAGCTTGCAGTAAGAATCAGGGGATATGGAGAGAAAATAGGTCCGGTATGCTCTGGTCTGAGTCGCGTTGTACAAAACTGGCGATAGGCTTCCGAGCTAAAGGATAGCTGATGACCGCTAGCCGTGGTTAGCTGAATACTAACGTTAGCTAGTGAACTGGCTAACTTCTGGCTAGCTTCTGTTGTGGATTTCAGATTTGAGGTGAATAATACTTTTAAAAGAAACAAACAGATTCACACCATATTTGGTGAGGCGGGTTGCAGGAGAGTGTTTTGAAGTTGAGTTTTTAGAAGAAAAAAATAATATATATATATAAAAAGATATGCAAAGAAAAATATATATATACACACGACGAGGACAAAGGACGTCTGACTGCTACGCCATCTTGGGATGTGTGATGCAGTAGATGGTATAGAATACAGTATATACATATGAAATGAGTAATGTAGGATATGTAAATATTATTAAAAGTGGTGTTATTTAAAGTGACTAGTGATACCTTTTAAGTCCATTTATTGAAGTGGCCATAGATTTGAGTCTGTATGTTGGCAGCAGCGTCTCTATGTTAGTGATCGCTGTTTAACAGTCTGATGGAATTGAGATAGAAGCTGTTTCTCAGTCTATCGGTCACAGCTTTGATGCACCTGTACTGACCTCGCCTTGTGGATGATAGCGGGGTGAACAGGCAGTGGCTCGGGTGGTTGGTGTCCTTGATGATCTTTTTGGCCTTCCTTTGACATCGAATGCTGTAGGTGTCTTGGGGAGCAGGTAGTTTTCCCCCGGTGATGCGTTGTGCAGACCGCACTACCCTCTGGAGAGCCTTGCGGTCGAGGGCAGTGCAATTGCAGTACCAGGCGGTGATACAGCCTGACAGGATGCTCCTGGTTGTGCATCTGTAAAAGTTTGAGTGTTTTTAGATGACAAGCCAAATTTCTTCAGCCTCCTGAGGTTGAAGGGGTGCTTTTGCGCCTTCACCATGCTGTCTGTGTGGGTGGACCATTTCAGTTTGTCCGTGATGTGTACGCCGAGGAACATAAAATGTTCCACCTTCTCCACTACTGTTCCGTTGATGTGGATGGGGGGGTGCTCCCTCTGCTGTTTCCTGTAGTCCATGATCATCTCCTTTGTTTTGTTGACATTGAGTGAGAGGTTGTTTTCTTGACACCACACTCCAAGGGCCCTCACCTCCTCCCTGTAGGTCGTCTCATCATTGTTGATAATCAGGCCTACCACTGTAGTGTCGTCTGCAAACTTGATGATTGAGTTGGAAGCGTGCATGACCACACAGTATGGGTGAACAGGGAGTACAGGAGAGGGCTGAGAACGCACCCTTGTGGGGCCTCAGTGTTGAGGATCAGCGGGGTGGAGATGTTGTTTCCTACCTTCACCACCTGGGGGCGGCCCGTCAAAGTCCAGGACCCAGTTGCACAGGGCGGGGTTGAGCCCCGGGGTCTCGAGCTTAATAATGAGTTTGGAGGGTACTATGGTGTTAAATGCTGAGCTGTAGTCAATGAACAGCATTCTTACATAGGTATTCCTCTTGTCCAGATGGGATAGGCAGTCTGTGGACCTATTGGGGCGTTAAGCAATTTGGAGTGGGTCTAGGGTATCAGGTAGGGTGGAGGTGATATGATCCTTGACTAGTCTCTCAAAGCACTTCATGATGACAGAAGTGAGTCCAATGGGGCGATAGTCATTTAGTTCAGTTACCTTAGCTTTCTTGGGAACAGGAACAATGGTGGCCGTCTTGAAGCGTGTGAGGACAACAGACTGGGATAGGGATTGGTTGAATATGTCCGTAAACACACCAGCCAGCTGGCCTGCGCATGCTCTGAGGGATGCCGTCTGGACTGGCAGCGTTGCGAGGGTTAACACGTTTAAATGTTTTACTCACGTTGGCCACGGAGAAGGAGAGCCAACAGGCTTTGGTAGTGGGCCGTGTCAGTGGCACTGTATTATTCTCAAAGCGAGCAAAGAAGTTGTTTAATTTGTCTGGGAGCAAGACATTGATGTCCGCGACGGGGCTGGTTTTCTTTTTGTAATCCGTGATTGACTGTAGACCCTGCCACATACGTCTCGTGTTTGAATTGTGACTCGACTTTCTCTATACTGACACTTTTGTTGTTTGATTGCCTTGTGGAAGGAATAGCTGCACTGTTTGTATACAGTCATGTTTCCGGTCGCCTTGCCATGATTAAAAGCGGTGGTTCGCGCTTTCACATTTGCGCCAATGCTGCCATTAATCCACGGTTTCTGGTTTGGGAAGGTTTTAATCGTCACAGCGGGTAAAACATCTCCGATGCACTTGCTAATAAACTCGCTCACCGAGTCAGTGTATACATCAATGTTGTCTGAGGCTATCCGGAACATAACCCAGTCCACGTGATCGAAGCAATCCGATTGGTCAGACCAGCGTTGTATTGACCTGAGCACGGACGTTTCCTGTTTTAGTTTCTGTCTATAGGCTGGGAACAACAAATGGATTCATGGTCAGATTTGCCGAAGGCAAAGGCGTGGGAGGGCTTTGTATGCATCGCGGAAGTTCGAGTAGCAGTGATCCCGAATATTCAGAATAAAGAAAGCGCCAGAACTGTGATGTTAAAAAGATAACCTTATGTCCGTTTCTATTTATTACTACAGGTATATAATAGCACATTTAAACTATCTAATATCAAAAGAACATGTCATACCATGTTAGGTAACAAATCCGTTCAAGTATTTTCACTTTTGGTAAAGGTTTGTTATTTTTTATGTCAAACCAAGTGAACGTGATAAACTATTTTAAAAGTCACACAGATAGAAACTTTGGGTTTGTCTGAATGGATGTACATAATTTCTACAAGGTAATAAAAAAAAAAAAATCTATTTATTTGATTTTCTGATTTCTGAGTTTTTTTTGGCATGTTAATGGTTTTGTGTGAAATTCACGAGCTGGTAACATGGCTGGGCCCACTCTGTCTGCGTCAACAGGCTTCTATATTTATCTGTAAATGTTACTATGGTGTGAACGGGAATTACAATTGGTTTTTGATGTGAAATACAGTGAAGACGAGGTTAAAACAAACTGTAACCTTGTACTAAATGTTTTTGTCATTCATGCATTTGTGAATTTGGGACATCTACATTTAATTAAATTCACTTACGTTGTGTAGCATAGCTAATTTTAAAGCGTGTACTTTGTCTAATTTGAATGAATTCATGTTTTGTTGTCAATGCTTACCTACCTCATCTATTGAAATGAGATGGACAGGAGCTCACTGGAACTGAGAACCGGAACCTCAAATTTCTACTGCATGAGCTCATGTTCCTCTTCTAGAATATTAGCTCAACAGTATTGTGGAGCTCCTGCACCTAAATATAAACAGTACCGGCACCTATTTCAGTCCAAGTCATGCACTGAATTTGATAATTGAACAAGAAGAAATAATAATATAGACAAACGTTTTTTGTCTGTTCATTGTTACTACAGGACGACTAGAATTAAGTCTGAAGCCGGTAACTTCAACAGTGACGACAAACCCAGCCTGCCTCTCTCCTTCCACACTGAGTAGAAACCTACAGTCACTGGGTCCTGATTGGGACAGTGGAGCCCAGTTTGCACTGCAGGATCCAGAGATGGCATCAGTGAAGCTGGAAGACTGCAGTCAAACACTGGAGCTGAATGTCAACATTAAAGATGAAGAAGAGGAGGAGAAGATTGGGGAATCTGTTTCTCATGGTAAGAGCAGGTTGTATCTAACTAAGTTTGTGTTATTCATTCCAACTTCCCACTGTGTATGAAAAGTTGCAGTAGAACTGTTTCATGATGAACTGTTTCCATGAGAAGGTAAATGTTATTTAATTCTACTGACACTTGCATGGTTTGACACCAGTATTGCCAGCATTTGTTTTATTGACTGGGCTATCTGGAGTGATCAGAGAGTAGACCAAAGAAGTGAAGTAGACAAACATTTAGTGTTATAAAGTTATATGAAATGAGTCTGTGTAGTTACTAACCCTTGTGATAGTGAGTGGAGGATGACACGCCCCTTTTTAGCTTTAATCTCTTACCCACTTTTAGAGTAGTTTTATTCCCCTGTATTGTACAGCCTACTAATATGAATACATATGTCACCCGGTACAGCCAGAAGAGGACTGGTCACACCTTTGGGCCTGGTTCCTCTCTGCATTTCTTCCAAGGTTCCTGCTTTCTAGGGAGTTTTTCCTTTCCACTGTGCTTCTATCACTGTGCTTCTACATTTGCATTGCTTGCTCTTTAGGGATTTTAGGCTGGGTTTCTGAAAGGCACTTTGTGACAACTTATGATGTAAAAAGGGCTTCATAATATAAATTTGATTGACATGTATATCACTCCAATTGACTGGTTCTCCTGATGTTGTTCACACAGGAGACCATGTTGAGACATTCTCTACGTCCAGAGATCAACAGCAGGAACATCACAGAGCTAAGAGGTGTCACCACTGCCCACACTGTGAGGAGATTTTCCCAATTCTATCAAAGCTAAACATACACCTAAAAATACACACAGGAGAGAATCCGTATTCCTGTACTGACTGTGGGAAGAGATTCACAACATCAAGGAATCTGACAGTTCATCAGAGTGTGCACAATGGAGCGAAGCCTTACCCCTGTTCTGACTGTGGGAAGAGTTTTTCAAGAATGGACTTCTTAAAAACACATAAACGTAGACATACAGGACTGAAGCCTTACTCCTGCTCTGAATGTGTAAAATTCTTCACAACATCAGCTGAGCTAAAAGTTCATCAGAGAACACACACAGGAGAGAAGCCTTACTCCTGCTCTGACTGTGGAAAGATTTTCTCTCAACTTGGCCCCCTAAAAAGACATGAACGTATACATACAGGAGTGAAGCCTTACTCCTGCTCTGACTGTTTAAAATGCTTCACAACATCAGCTGAGCTAAAAGTTCATCAGAGAACACACACAGGAGAGAAGCCTTACTCCTGCTCTGACTGTGGAAAGACTTTCTCTCAACTGGGCCCCTTAAAAAGACATGAACTTATACATACAGGAGTGAAGCCTTACTCCTGCACTGACTGTGGAAATTGCTTCACAACATCAGGTCAGCTAGAAGTTCATCAGAGAACACACACAGGAGAAAAACCGTACTCCTGCTCTGACTGTGGAAAGAGTTTCTCTCTACTGTTCAACTTAAAAACACATGAACGTATACATACAGGAGTGAAGCCTTACTCCTGCTCTGACTGTGTAAAATGCTTCACAACATCAACTGACCTAAAAGTTCACCAGAGAACACACACAGGAGAGAAGCCTTACTTTTGCGCTGACTGTGGAAAGACTTTCTCTCAACTGGGCACCTTAAAACAACATGAACGTATACACACAGGAGAGAAACCTTACTCCTGCTCTGACTGTGGAAAGATTTTCTCTCAACTGGGGCCCTTAAAAAGCCACAAACTTATACATACAGGAGTGAAGCCTTACTCCTGCTCTGGCTGTTTAAAATGCTTCACAACATCAGCTGAGCTAAAAGTTCATCAGAGAACACACACAGGTGAGAAGCCGTACTCCTGCTCTGACTGTGGAAAGAGTTTCTCTCAACTGGTTCTCTTAAAAAGACATGAACGTATACATACAAGATTGAAGCCTTACTCCTGCTCTGACTGTGTAAAATGCTTCACAACATCAGGTCAGCTAAAGGTTCATCAGAGAACACACACAGGAGAGAAGCCGTACTCCTGCTCTGATTGTGGAAAGAGTTTCTCTATACTGTGTAACTTAAAAACACATGAACGTATACATACAGGAGTGAAGCCTTACTCATGCTCTGACTGTGGAAAGAGTTTCTCTATACTGTGTAACTTAAAAACACATGAACGTATACATACATGAGTTGTTCCTCACCGCTGATCTGACTAGAAAATGTTTTAAAACAGCTGAGCTAAAAGTTCATCAGAGAACAGACACAGGAGAGAAGCCTGACTTCTGCTCTTAATGTGGCAAGAGTAACTCAAGTAAAACTGAAAGTCACCAAGTAGAATACCACTTGAGTAAAAGTATTTGGTTTTAAATATACTTAAGTATCAAAACTAAAATTATGAATCATTTCAAATTTCTTAAATGAACCTCTACGGGATGGGTGTTCCTAAAACAGGACGGTTGTTGCTAATGTGACTATAATGACATTGTATTCAACAGCTAACTTTCTGGGACATAGACATGTCTTTTATATGGGCAGAAAGCTTACATTATTGTTAATCTAACTTCAGTGTCAAATTAACAGTAGCTATTACAGTGAAAAAATATTTTGCTATTGTTTGAGGAGAGTGTACAACAACAACTTGTATCATGGCAACTGGTTTGATACATTCACCTCTGAAGGTAAATAGTGTACCTACATTCAGTAATGTTACTCTGATTTGTCATCCTTAGGGTCCCAGAGATAAAAATGTAGCACAGTTTTGTTTGATAAACATTTATTTTATGTTAAATGTAGGAGCTGGGTTCTACATTTTTGAACCCCTGTTGTCTCTGGCTCCACACCTACCCCGCCCGGCCATCTAGATGTGTGAAAATTAGTGTGTAAGCTAATGATCCATCATGTATGACATTCCTGGGAGTGTGTAAACTTATTTTTTTTATTAATATAGCATTTTTATATGTTCTCTATAGTTATGTACTTAAATATATCAATTGACAAATTCAGGACATTTGGGGCGAACTCCTGGCAGACTTGATACAGTGCAGTAATGTAAATTCTTCACTGGATCAGTCAGAACCTTTGCATACAGTGCTGCCATCTGGTGGCAAATCTAAATTACACCTAGACTCCTATCTGAAAGTATGGCCTTTCTTGCATTTCAAAGTTCATGAAAAAGAAAAAGTTTTTTTTTTTGTTTGTATGTTTTTACCAGATCTAATGTGTTATTCTCCTACATTCATTTCACATTTCCACAAACTTCAAATAGTTTCCTTTCAAAAGATATCAAGGCTATGCATGTCTTTGCTTCCGGTGCTGAGCTACAGGCAGTAAGATTTGGGTATGTCATTTTATGTGGGGGGGAAGAAAAAAAAAAGGGTACGATTCTTAAGAGGTTTTTAAGCGAACCAGTGAGTCTGCCAGATCAGAGGCAGTAGGGATGACCACGGCAGTTATCTTGATAAGTGTGGGAATTGGACCATTTTCTGTCCTGCTAATCGTATAAAATGTAACTAGTACTTTTGGGTGTCTGGGGGAAAAAATATATGGAGTAAAAGTTAAGAAATTGGGGGGAATTTAGTAAAATAAATAACTATTTAAGTACTTTACACCACTGCATGCATCCATGTTGTGTGTCCGCATTGCAGGCTGGTGGTGTGAAGGGGTGGGGTGTGTTTTCAGGGCACACATTGGGCCCCTTGATAAAAGTTGAGCAATGTTTGAATGCCACAGTATATCTAAACATCATTGCCAATCAGGTGCATCCCTTCATGGCAACAGTGTATCCATCTGCAAAATGTTTTTTTTTCAGCAGGATTATGCCTTATGCTACAAGGCTTGTCCAGGAATGGTTCCAAGAACATTACAGTGAATTCAGCTTACTGAATTGTTTACCCTGGCCAGAGGGATAGGGCCATAGTAGGCTAGACTATGTAGCTGCTGTTGTTAGTAGACTACAGTTTCCATGCAATACAGCATGTCAGATCGCTAATGATTAGGTGTATAGGCTGCCTCATTTATGCCAGAGTTTTAGCTGGTGTCTATCAGGAGTGATGTATTATCAGGCTGCCAGAGGGAAGTGGAGAACACGCCTTGAGCTTTGTGCGTTGTGCCCGGCCCGCCCGACATGGTCCAGAGAGGCAAAGAGCCTTCAGCAGCACTCTGATGTGAAGAACAGCCCTTACAAAAATGTAAGATTGTAGTACATTGGGGGAAAAAATACCATGGCACTATAGTGACCAAAAAAATAGATGATAGTAGATATTTTTCAATGTTGTTAGTTTTGGTATTTGCACCAGTAGCATGGTATTTTCATGGAATGGTAGTGACCAAAAACAATATATGTTTTCCATTGTACTAGAGGCCTAGAAACATAGAAGAAACTGACAGATGTGTCTTAATAGCCCGGAACTAAAGCCGCACTGAGAGACACATTTGAAATGGAATACATTGAATACATGCAGCAGGGTGAAATAATCACAGTAAAACACGATTTAAATGTATTGTTGGAAGGGGTGTGGTCTCCATTCATGTAATACATTAAATATATACATCAGATGGTATTGGGGAGCTATTTCATAGGGTTTTCACAGGTACATTATTTACCCATTTCAATCTTATACCAACCAACCCTATGCTTGGTGTGACTGTTATGGTCAGAGCAGACCATCTGATATGCCCTTAAATATTGTAATATGCAACCTGGAATTAAAATGGAAGAGGACCAGTGCTTCTACAGGTAAACACATCTCACATCTGTGCTGTTTGAGAGAGATGTTGTTAGACTACATTGTATCATTGTTTCCTCTTCTGAGGGCACTGGTGGGGAACAACATCATTTCAATTCACAGAGACAATGAGTCCTTCCAGTTTAGCACTAAATCCACACGTTTGAATTATCTGTTTGATGGTGAAGGGGAGATTGAATTGACAATATACAACAAGGGTTGGCAACTAGGTTTGTCCTCCAGTCAATGTGTTGCCTAACTTGTTATCAGGTTTCAGGTAAGACCCAAGTGTAGAAGTAGAAGTAACAATGTTTATTGTAACAACAGGGGCTGGCAAACGACAGGTCAATGCAGGCTGGGGTCAATAATCCATAGTAGTGGGGCCAAGGTACAGGACGGCCCAGGTCAGGCAGAGGTCAGGCAAAGGTCGGTAATCCAGAGTAGAGCCAAAGGTACAGGACCACAGGCAGGGTCAGACAGGCGGGCTCGGAGTCAGGGGTCAAAACCAGAAGGGCGAGAAAATAGAGACTGGAAAAAGCAGGAGCTGAGACACAAACCGCTGGTAGGCTTGAACAAACAAGACAAACTGGCACAGACAGACAGAAAACACAAGTAGAAATACCCAGGTGATAAGTGGGGAAGACGGGCGACACCTGGAGTGGGGTGGAGACGAGCACAAGGACAGGTGAAACAGATCAGGGCGTGACACTTGTAGCTAGTCTGCGGGCCAGAACATAATTAGCCTATAGCTTCCCAATTCATAGTCCTACACAGTGTAGGCTACACTACACATTTAACACATGTGGTTAGTGGGCTAATCAATTCAATGACCATAACATAATAATGTCCATCTGATTACAGTGGTAAAATGTCTATATGAATAGTCCTACCTGTTCTTTTTCAATATATGGTTGATTTTGCAAATACAGACATGTTAAATGTTTTGGAAAATGAAATGTCTTGAAACTGCTTTTCCTCTGAATATCTTCTTCACTCTCTCTGGAAACAAGATCTAATAGTGGCTGAGACCAAACTATTTAAGAATTAAAGATTTTTATCGGTTTCGCAGAATATCTGAGGGGAAATGTCATTACCACCATGTCATAAAATTGACTATTTTAGTTGAAAAGGAAATTACAGAAATTGCACCTAATGTGTTTTATATAATATTTCACATGAATTGTATTTTTTGTACTATTTGGAAGTTTTCTTAATTATATGTATTCATCATTGGCATGTCTAAATGTCCATATATGCCTTGATGATACTCAGAAACATGTATTTACCACATCAAAATCTTCATATTTTACATTACTTTAGAAATTCTCTTAAGAACAAGCATATGATGTTCACAAATGGGAAAAATCGTCAATATCAATTGTAATTTAATACACCTTCGCCACAGAAATATGTACCATGATGGTAATGGACTTAGCGTTGTGGTAATAGATTGTGCTGGAAATGACATTTCATATAAAACAACTGATGACAAATACCATTAAACATTTTAATGTCACAGTAGTACATGTTTAATTTGATTGAAGATATAGAACAGACCATTTGTTCCAATTCATCCCAAAGGTGTTCGATGGGGTTGAGGTCAAGGCTCTGTGCGAGCCAGTCAAGGCAGCTTTCTCATGCCATCCACCAAACCCAGATTCGTCCGTCGGACTGCCAGATGGTGAAGCGTGATTCATCACTCCAATGGCGACTAGATTTACACCACTCCAGCCAACGCTTGGCATTGTGCATGGTGATCTTATGATTGTGTGCGGCTGCTCGGCCATGGAAACCCATTTCATAAAGCTCCCGACGAAGAGTTATTTTGCGGACGTTGCTTCCAGAGCGCATAAAAATCGTTCCAAAATGCCTATGCTCTTCAGCACTCGGCGGTCCCATTCTGTGAGCTTGTGTGGCCTACCGATTTTATACCCCTGTCAGCAATGGGTGTGGCTGAAATAGCCAAATCCACGAATTTTGCCATGTAGCGCATGTCATGAGTGGATTAATGTGCAGGTAGCCTAGTAAAGGAGCTCTTTGAAGTGATTGTTGAACAATCAGATGAAAACATCGTGACTGGTTGTGTTTATGACTCAATAAAATCATAAAGTCATACATTTTAAAAGTTAAATGACAAACCTTTAAGACTAGGCCTACAGAGATCCTATTGAATGAATATAGTTCTACGATTGTATATGTCGTTTTTTATATTTTTTTAATGGCCCATAACTGGAAGAAAAGAATTCTACTTGAAATGAATTCTTTCTCACCCTTGGTAGTTACTAACCCTTGTGGTAGTTTAGAACTTGGTAGTGAGTTGTCATGTCTAAATGTTGTCATTTAACCCTAACCCAGTAATAACCATAGTAAGTCACATGAATAGACATCAAAATCACTCAACCATCCTAACATAATACAACATGTAATGGTCTTATTTAGTGTTCAATTTCAACTGAACCATGATCATATATGTCATTTGTTTGTCTTTTCAGGTCTTATGGCAAATAAAAATGTATGAACTAATACATTCTGTCTTTACCACCACATTCTGCCTTTACCATCACAGTTCATTATGTGGTGGGAATGACATTTTTACGACATTTGGTCATAAATAGCAGAGATTCTAGCATGCTAACTAGAGTTAAACAGCTAGCATACAACGATCCTAAATACACATAATTAAAACAATTTAAAAAATTAACAATTTTATAGAATTATAGCCTATTTGGTAATGACCAAATAGACTCCATGACATCCATGTGCTCCACTGTCACTATTCATATCCATGGTAACCAAGTACAAACTTTAGAAAAAAGGTTATTGCCATGTAATTTGCTTGTCCTGGTGTGAATGACACAATACTAAGAGACGACTGTATTTTGTGTAAAGAAAGTATCAAATGGCTTATGCACATCTAGTATGTATATAGTTTCCCTGTATTTGACTCTTTTTAAACTGTTGCATTAAATATTTTGTAACTATCAAGACTTTTAAGTGTAATACAAAGAAGACTGTCAAAAGTCTGGGTGTGAGACAGAACAAAAACACTGATATCCAGACATGACATGCTGAAGAAATTTTAATTTAAAAAAAAATTAAGCTGAAAAAAAAGAGTTGAAGGTTATTTTCGTATCTACTTAATGGATGTGAAATAAACAAATCTAAATAAAAAATGTATCTTAAAAATCCTGAGACACAAAAGCCCGTTGTGAAGAGGGCACAACAAAACCTATTCCCCTCAGGAGACTGAAAAGATTTGGCAAGGGTCCATCAGATTCTCAAAAGGTTCTACAGCTACACCATCGAGAGCATCCTGACTGGTTGCATCACTGCCTGGTATGGCAACTGCTCGGCCTCCGACCGCAAGGCACTACAGAGGGTAGTGCGTACGGCCCAGTACATCACTAGGGCCAAGCTTCCTGCCATCCACGACCTCTATACCAGGCGGTGTCAGAGGAAGGTCCTAAAAATTGTCACCCTAGTCATAGACTGTTCTCTCTGCTACCGCACGGCAAGTGGTACCGGAGCGCCAAGTCAAGGTCCAAGAGGCTTCTAAACAGCTTTTACCCCAAGCAATAAGACTCCTGAACAGCTAATCAAATGGCTACCCAGACTATTTGCATTGCTCCCCCTTTTTATGCTGCTGCTACTCTTTGTTATTTTCTATGCATAGTCACTTTAACAACTCCACCTACATGTACATATTACCTCAATTACCTTGACTAACCGGTTCCCCCGAACATTGACTCGGTACGAGACCAGTACCCCCTGCATATAGCCTCGCTATTGTTATTTTACTGCTGCTCTTTAATAAAAAAAATAATAATTGTTCTTCTTAAAACTGCATTGTTGGTTAAGGGCTTGTAAGTAAGCATTTCACTGTAAGGTCTACTACACCTGTTGTATTCGGCGCATGTGACATAAAATTGGATTTGATCACCCATATTCATCGTATTTCTCCAATTTCAAACCAGTGTGTCTTGTTTGTAACAAAACTATCGCTGTTTGCAAAGAGTTCAATCTGAGATGTCATTATGAATCTAAGCATGGTACTTTCAGAAGTAGATGTTCCACCCCAGACACGAGGCTGAAGTCCGACGCAGAAAGGAAGGTGGGCCTAAGGAGTGAACACACTGTGCTTTACATTGGCGATTTTAGCATGTACATATTGTTATTTAACCTTAATTTAACTATGCGGTTCTTATCGATTTACACAAATCCACAAGGAGTCAGTAGAAACCATATTTGTTTAAGCAAGTCAGCCATATCAGCTGTTTTTTAAAAAAGCAGTAAATGAGGCCGAATGAACTGCCAGACGAGGTTTCTGTGGCTGATAGCCAGGTGCAGCGGTGGTAAGGATTCACTTAAACAGGTGCATGTTCATTAATTGTTTATGGTTCATTGAACAAGCATGGGAAACAGTGTTTAATTTCTTATGGCTGGGGCAGTATTGAGTAGCTTGGATGAATAAGGTGCCCAGAGTAAACTGCCTGCTACTTAGTCCTAGAAGCTAAGATATGCATATTATTAGTAGATTTGGATAGAAAACACTCTGAAGTTTCTAAAACTGTTTGTATGATGTCTGTGAGTATAACAGAACTCATATGGCAGGCAAAAACCTGAGAAAAAAATCCAACCAGGAAGTGGGAAATCTGAGGTTTGTAGGTTTGCCTATCCAATATAGTGTCTATGGGGTCATATTGCACTTCCTAAGGCTTCCACTAGATGTCAACAGTCTTTAGAACCTTGTTTCAGGCTTCTACTGTGAAGGATGAGGGAATGAGAGCTGATTGAGTCAGGGGTCTGGCAGAGTGCCACGAGCTCATGTTTCTAAAGACTAAGGAATTCTCCGGTTGAAGCATTATTGAAGATTTATGTTGAAAACATCCTAAAGATTGATTCTATACATCGTTTGACATGTTTCTACGAACTGTAATGGAATTTTTTGACTTTTTGTCTGGCCTGCGCGTCATGAATTTGGATTTTTGAACTAAACACGCGAACAAAAAGGAGGTATTTGGACATCAATTATGGACTTTATCGAACAAAACAAACATTTATTGTGGAACTGGGATTCCTGGGAGTGCATTCTGATGAAGATCATCAAAGGTAAGTGAATATTTATAATGCTATTTCTGACTTCTGTTGACTCCACAACATGGCGGGTACCTGTATGGCTTGTTTTTGTGTCTGAGCGCCGTACTCAGATTATTGCATGGTGTGCTTTTTCCGTAAAGTTTTTTTGAAATCTGATACAGCGCTTGCATTAAGGAGAAGTTTATCTAAAGTTCCATGTATAATATTTGTATCTTTTATCAATCTTTATTATGAGTATTTCTGTAAATTGATGTGGCTCTCTGCAAAATCACAGGATGTTTTGGAGGCAAAACATTACTGAACATAACGCGTCAATGTAAACTAAGATTTTTGAATATAAATATGAACTTTATCGAACAAAACATACATGTATTGTGTAACATGAAGTCCTATGAGTGTCATTTGATGAAGATCATCAAAGGTTAGTGATTAATTTTCTCTATTTCTGCTTTTTGTGACTCCTCTCTTTGGCTGGAAAAATGGCTGTGTTTTTCTGTGACTAGGTACTGACCTAACATAATCAGATGGTGTGCTTTCGTCGTAAAGCCTTTTTGAAATCGGACACTGTGGTGGGATTAACAACAAGTTTATCTTTAAAATGGTTGTATGTTTGAGGAATTTTAATTATGAGATTTCTGTTGTTTGAATTTGGCGCCCTGCACTGTCACTGGCTGTTGTCATATCGATCCTGTTAACGGGATCTCAGCCGTAAGAAGTTAAACCCTTTACAATGAAAATCTGTGAAGTAATTTGGATTTTTAGGAAATATCTTTGAAAGACAAGGTCCTGAAAAAGGGACGTTTCTTTTTTTGCTGAGTTTAGATTAACTCTAATCATCCTTCTGGAAATTAGACTTTTAAAATCTAGACTAGGACAAGTCTGAGACAATTTTAAACTGTGTCTGAGATAAGCCATTTCAGTTATTAGTTTAAAAGTGCAATTTATTCTAGGATTAGGCTCAATCTGTGTACGCAGAACTGCACCATAGAGTTTACTAGATGAATGAAGTGACGATCCATTCAGACCAGCCTTACTGATTGAACTTTCGTAACTACATTTGTGCAGTTGGAAGTTCTTCAGTGATGTGTAATGTCAGAATTCAACATAGCAACAGACTGGGTCATAACTTATGGAGGTCTAATTTATGACTATAATATATAGCTAGAACCTGGTTTTACCATGAGAAACAGATTTCCCAATCTTCTCCTTCATCTTTAATGTTGACATTCAGCTCCAGTTTTTGACTGCAGTCTTCCAGCTTCAGTGATGCCATCTCTGGATCCTGCAGTGCAAACTGGGCTCCACTGTCACAATCAGGACCCCTGACTGTAGGTTTGTACTCAGTGTGGAAGGAGAGAGGCAGTCTGGGTTTGTACTCACTAGTAATCTGGAAACTCTGGATGGGATGCTAGTCCAAAGGTCTGAGCTCAACGTCCTGGTCTTCCTCCTGGTCCTCCCCCTGTGCATTCCACACCCCCTCTCATTGTACTGTGATGGCCCACGTCTACCACAAACTTTCCTATTGTGTTCGTAAGTACCACAGCATTTTAGGAATTGTTCAAAAGGTGTTCATGTAAATGAACACGTTCATGTAAATGAACACATTTTGAACAATTCCCATGAACACATTTTGAACAATTCCTAAAATGCTGTGGTGCTTACGAACACAATAGGAAAGGTTGTGGTAGACGTGGGCCATCACAGGTGAGTTCACAGCTCCTCCACTCTGAACAATGGGGCATGGAAAGGGTAACACAAGCTTCCTCTCTGGTTCCATTCCCCAATAGTAAGTGGGTCATACTTGAATTGTGGTAGTAATATAGTCTCTGGACTTTGGCACCATAGAAAACACTTTAAAATTATAAAATTATTTAAAATTATTTACAAAATAATCCATTTGTTTTATTTCACTTTTATTTTAATATGAAAGGAGGCTAGCTAATTGGTATGTAGAGGTGTAGTGACATGTATTGAGTAGATACATAGACATTTAAATTAGTTTGAATGACATCAATTAAACAAACACATTTTCTGTATAGATAACCCATAGGCTGAGCAGTAGAATGTAGAATATTTATTTCATTAGAGGATCAATCAAGTTCAATACAGTTATTCAAATACATTCATCATCAATGACGAAAATAATACATCTAGTTTTAAAAGACAATTTAATAAACAGTTTCAATGTATGTAAATCATTAAAACAAAAGTCACTTAGGGAGAGAGAAATGGACAATTGTTACCTGGAGAAAAATGAGGGAGGGTTTTAGTCACTTGGAAATTTAGTTCAGGGGGGGGTTTAGTAACTTGGAAATTTAGTTCAGGGGAGGGTTTAGTAACTTGGAAATTTAGTTCAGGGGAGCGTTTAGTAACTTGGAAATTTAGTTCAGGGGAGGGTTTAGTAACTTGGAAATTTAGTTCAGGGGAGCGTTTAGTAACTTGGAAATTTAGTTCAGGGGAGCGTTTAGTAACTTGGAAATTTAGTTCAGGGGAGCGTTTAGTAACTTGGAAATTTAGTTCAGGGGAGGGTCATGTAATTTGTAAATTTAGTTCAGGGGAGGGTTTAGTAATTTGTAAATTTAGTTCAGGGGAGGGTTTAGTAACTTGTAAATTTAGTTCAGGGGAGGGTTTAGTAACTTGGAAATTTAGTTCAGGGGAGGGTTTAGTAATTAGTAAATTTAGTTCAGGGGAGGGTTTAGTAATTAGTCAATTTAGTTCAGGGGAGGGTCATGTAATTTGGAATCAATTACATGTCATATTGCTCAGGGTTTGAGAATGAGTTGCTTATTATATCTCATGACTCCTCTCATCCATGGTTCTCTGCTGGGTGAGCAATATCAAGTGTGCCAAGTGTGGTCTCAATGAAATGATTGTTAAGCTCTGAACGGAGTAGAAACTCAGATGGACAACTAGTAAAAGCACAAATCAGATTTATTCAACCCGCTGGACGCTTCAGATGCAAATACAAGCACATCATTATACCTTTCAACTAGGCCGAGTCAACACTCACCCCCTCTAAGATAATCAGTCTGTATTGATAAGATGACCTAAGTCTGGTCCTCTTACTGGTATTGTTATGGCCCTGACTGAGTCCAGAGCAGAGCGAGGTGTGTGAGATAGAACTGTGGTTAGTGTCGTTGGGGTGGGCCCCAAATGATTGTGTCATTATTCAATACATAGCCTATAATATATAGGCTACTGCACATTACACACAGAAAAACATAAAAGCCCATAGATGTAGCTATGCTCTTTTGGGTAAATACACGAAACTAGCTCCAGTAGGATAGTCTTGGAGTGTGGACTGTATTATATTGTATTATCTGGACTGGAATTACTCACCTCTTTCATTCCATGAACTGTGGAGAGAACATGCCAATCTGGTGCAGGACATGCAGCCTACAAAGTTACAATTATAAGCTAGCAAATGTGATAATCATTTTGAAATATAATAGGGCCTATTTTACATTTGTATAATTAGTAGGCGGATGCATATTGATTCATAATATTTCCCCTAATGTTATTAGCCTACCTCCTTTTTCTATGGTTGCTTCATTCCTTCCTGACTTTCAACAGTTAAATGAAATAAGTTCTGTTGTCTTCATCTTTATTATTGTAATGACATGCTTGAATAATATAGGACTACAATAAGATAATGACTACAATAATATGGGACTACAATAAGATAATATGACTACAATAATATAGGACTACAATAAGATAATATGACTACAATAATATAGGACTACAATAAGATGCAGACGGCTTTCTCTTTACGAAGATTGAATGGTTATGGGTCTGAATTAATAACTGCTATATTCTACCACCATTGAGCGTTCACTCTTTCAAACTACCCGTGAGTTCTATTGGCTGTGTATACTTAATATTCAGCAAAAAAAAGAGCTTGCTTCTCTTCCAATAGTCTATTAATATGAGAAATGCGAGTCTAAAAGCTAAGGAGGGTTTAAAGAGGCCATCGGAGCACAGGTGCAGAGACAGAGGCTATAAGTTATCTTATTATGCATAACCCATCATTAATCTTAATACTGCATTGACTTTATTAACTGAGAGGTAGGCTACCTCATCACATACATATATACACACACACACAGTGCATATGGAAAGTATTCAGACACCTTGACTTTTTCCACATTTTGTTACGTTACGTAATCTACACACAATACCTCATAATGACAAAGCAAAAATGGGTTTTTAGAAATGTTTGCAAAAAACCCATTATATACTTATATAATGTATTAAGACCCTTTACTCTGTTGAAGCACCATTGGCATCGATTACAACCTCGAGTCTTCCTGGTTATGACGCTGTAAGCTTGGCACACCTGTATTTGCTGAGTTTCTCCCATTCTTATCTGCAGATCCTCTCAAGCTACGTCAGGTTGGATGGGGAGCTTCGCAGCACAGCTATTTTCATGTCTCCAGAGATGCTCTGGCTGGGCCACTCAAGGACATTGAAACTTGTTCTTAAGCCACTCCTGTGTTGTCCTGTTGGAAGGTGATCCTTCGCCCCAGTCGGAGGTCCTGAGCCCTCTGGAGCAGGTTTTCATCAAGGATCTCTTTACTTTTCTCTGTTCATCTTTCCCTCGATCCTGACTAGTCTCCCAGTCCCTGCCGCTGAAAAACATCCCCACAGCATGATGATGCCACCACCATGCTTCACCGTATGGAGGGTGCCAGGTTTCCTCCAGACTTGAAGCTTGGCATTCAGGCCAAAGAGTTCAATCTTGGTTTCTTCAGACCAAAGAATCTTGTTACTCATGGTACCTACTGTAGAGCTCTTCTTTGCCTACACCCATTCAGCATCGTTCACACCCTCTTAAGCTTTAGCCCCACAGCTAACTGGCTAACATTGGCTTGCTTGCTAGCTACTTCCAGACACAAATGAGAGGACACCCCACTGACCATTTTACTCTCCCTAGCAGAGCTGGTTAGGCTGTTGTCATGTTATCCAGAGCGTTGGTGACTAACTGTGCTGCTGGCAAGAATTTATTTACACTTTTTTGCAGACGTTTACCGACACCGGCCATATTCAACTGGTGTTGAGCGTTCATAAATTCCTCAGTTATTCTGCGCTCTGGCATACTCAGACTGAATTTACAAATGCAACTGAAATGGTTACTTGCATAGTGTAGTCTTTTGTTAAGACATGTAGCTAGGTAAACAATGAACCATAATCCCAACTCATGACGTTACTACCCTGCATGAATCTGCAGGTAGCTAACCAACCAGGTTCAATGTTAGCTAGCTAACATCAGGCTATAACTAGCAAAGCAAATGGCTCTGCGATACGAATAATAAGATCATACACATAATGTAAGCTAGCGAGCCAGCCAGCTAACGTTAGCGAGATAGCTAACAGTACACTTTAGCTTGAAAATGAAACCACTGTCAAAATTATAAACGTGTACTATCTGAAAGTCTAGCTAGCTACATTATGCGTCTCCCTGTCACAGATGCCATGTTGCCCTTAGTTTGAAGATGTAATTTTTCATCTAAGGAGATGTTTTCTCCATCTCCTTAGCTATCATACTCTAATTCCACTGATTTCAAAACTCGGTCCTTCATAAAAGTGGAGAGCAACACATATGCAGAAGTACTACGCAATACATTTTTTTGTATAAATGTGTTAGACAGGATTACCTACACATACTGACCAGCTCAAATAGACAGAAGCGTGCTATATGGCAGACCAATACAAACTCATCTCTAGGCATGTCCAGCCCACTCATTATCTCAGCCAATCATGGCTAGCGGGAAGGTTGCTGCAAAAAAAAAGAAAGTTGTTCACAACCTCTAGTGTACATTCACTTTTATACAATAGGTTTCCAATTAAATTTTAAAAAAAACAGGTCAAACAGTGCAGCTAGAATAACAGCAAAGTAGCTGCATTTGCATTTGTTAAAGCTATTTTGGATTTCGCATGGCATAGAAAATGTGCTCTCTGGTCAGGACACTGTTCAGAAAAGCTAGCCATCTACACAGCAAACACAATCATTTCAAACTGACGCTGGTAACACAGCAAACTAGCTGCCTTTCATGTTGTTTTACCTGTGTTTCTATCAACATTTCTTTGTATATATTCATAAAAATAAATTGCTGATTCATGATTTTGATTGGCTGAGCAGAGATGTCCGTTCATTCTATTGGATAGTTTGCCAGAGACTCAATCCAGTCAAAGTATTTTTATTCTGTATCTATGGACGCCACCAAGTCATTTGTTATCCCTTGTTTGCTTGCTAGCTAGCCAACTACGGCTAACAGTCACGTGAAACCGTGTAGCGGTTTGTTGTTTTTCTATTGACATGTCTTTGTATATATATATAACTGCCGAAAACTGATCATCACACCATCTCTATCTCATACATGTTGTCTACTTGCTCATTCCCACAGAAAACTAGAGGGAAGCAGTACTACCCAGTCAACCATCAGACTCCATTGTTTCAACAAGAGAAACCTAAGAGGGTATTCAACGCTAAGAGCCAATCCAAAGTCATCTTAATATCTTTACAGTAGAAGCTAACAAAACACAACAAAACTGACAAGATACACACTGATCAGTAAAGAGAGGATAACATTCTATAAAACGCTCCCGTTCCTCTGCACGGTTCTCTCACAGTGAGAAACTATAGGATTACAATAGTGTTCTACACTTTCTTCATTTGATCCAATTCACTTACCACTTCTTTTATGAGAATTAAGTGATGTAGTGACTTCAATCTTAGCTGGTCTGAGAGAACTGATGAAGCTTCTCTCCTTTTGTTACCAAAAAAGGATACTTTAAAACAGGCGTCCATTGTCAATCCACCGAAAACCTAAGATTTTAATCTGCAAAAGTCTTGGCTTGTGTGAATCCGTTGGTGTGCTTCTCTTCTGTGTGTGTTTTCTGATGAACTGTCAGAGCACTTGATGTTGTGAAGCATTTACCACAGTCAGAACAAAAGTAAGGCTTCTCTCCCGTATGTATACGATGGTGTGTTTGTAAGTTTCCCAGTCGAGAGTAACTCCCCCCACAGTCAGAGCAGGAGTAAGGCTTCTCTCCTGTGTGCACTCTCTGATGAACTGTCAGAGCACTTGATGTTGTAAAACTCTTCCCACATTCAAAGCAGGAGTAAGGCTTCTCACCTGTGTGTATACGTTGGTGTTTCTTTAAGCTGCTGTGTCGAGAGAAATCCTTTCCACAGTCAGAGCAGAAGTAAGGCTTCTCTCCTGTATGTATACGCTGGTGTGATTTCAAGCTGTCCTGTAGAGAGAACCTCGTCCCACATTCGGAGCAGAGGTAAGGCTTCTCTCCTGTGTGTATACGTTTGTGTTTCTTTAAGCTGCTGTGTTGAGAGAAACTCTCCCCACAGTCAGAGCAAGAGTAAGGCTTCTCTCCTGTATGTATACGCTGGTGACATTTTAACGTATCAATTTGGGTGAAACAATTCCCACAGTCAGAGCAGAAATAAGGCTTCTCTCCTGTATGTATTCGCTGGTGACTATTTAACTTATCCAATTGGGAGAAACTCTTTTCACAGTCCGAGCAGGAATAAGGCTTTTCTCCTGTATGTAAACGTTGGTGTTTTTTTAAGTTGCTCTGTTGAGAGAACCTCTTCCCACAGTCAGAGCAGGAGTAAGGCTTTTCTCCTGTATGTATACGTTCATGTGCTTTTAAGGTATCCAATAGGGAGAAACTCTTCCCACACTCAGAGCAGAAGTAAGACTTCTCTCCTGTGTGTATATGTTGGTGTTTTTTTAAACTGCTCAGTTGAGAGAATCTCCCCCCACAGTCAGAGCAGGAAAAAGGCTTCTCTCCTGTGTGTATTCTCTGGTGAACTGTTAGGTCAGATGATGTTGTGAAGCATTTTTCACAGTCAGAGCAAGAGTAGGGCTTCTCTCCTGTGTGTATTTGTTGGTGTCTTTTTAAGTGGCTCAGTCGAGAGAATCTCCCCCCACAGTCAGAGCAGGAGTAAGGCTTCTCTCCTGTGTGTATTTTTTGGTGTATTTTTAGCTTTGATAGAAATGGGAAAATCTCCTCACAATGTGGGCAGTGGTGAGACCTATTAGCTCTGTGATCTTCCTGCTGTTGCTCTCTGGATGTAGAGAATGTCTCAATGTGACCTGTGTGAACAGCATCAGAAGAAAAAAGTCAGTGGTACAAAATATTATGAACACCTGCTCTATCATCCCTTATTGATGTCACTTGTTAAATCCACTTCATATCGGTGTACATAAAGGAAAGGAGACAGGTTAACTTCTTTGGGAAAGGGGGGCAGTATTGAGTAGCTTGGATGAATAAGGTGCCCAGAGTAAACTGCTTGTTACCCAGGCCCAGAAGCTATGATATGCATATAAGTAGTAGATTTGGATAGAAAACACTCTAAAGTTTCCAAAACTGTTAAAATAATGTCTGTGAGTATAACAGAACTCATATGGCAGGCGAAAACCTGAGACAAATCCAACCAAGAAGTGGGAAATCTGAGGTTTGTAGTTTCATTTAAGTGATTGCCAATCCAATATGCTGTGTCTATGGGGCCAGATTGCCCCCCTTCCAACAGATGTCAACAGTCTTTAGAAAGTTGTTTGAGGCTTCTATTGTGGAAGGGGGTCGAAAAAGAGCTGTTTCAACAAATGGACTAGGCTGAGGCCAATGAGTTGTTTACTGCGTGGTCACGCGGGCGCGCCATTCCTTCTTTTTCCTCTGTAATGAATACGCTATTGTCCGGTTGGAATATTATTGAAGATTTATTATAAAAAGACCATAAGGATTGATTGTAAACATCGTTTGACATGTTTCTACAAACTGAAATGGAACTCTTTTGACTTTGTCTGGATTTTGCGCTCGCGCATTGTGCCTTTGGAATAGTGAACTAAACGGGCGAACAAAACGGAGGTATTTGGACATAAATATGGACGTAATCGAACACAACGAACATTTCTTGTGGCAGTGGGAGTCCTGGGAGTGCATTCCGACAAAGATCAGCAAAGGTAAGTGAAGATTTATAATGCTATTTATGATTTTTGTTGACTCCACAATTTGGCGGGTAACTGTATGGCTTGCTTTTGTGGCTGAACGCTGTACTCAGATTATTGAATATTGTGCTTTTGCCGTAAAGCTTTTTGGAAATCTGACAGCGGTTGCATTAAGAACAAGTTCATCTTTAAGTCTATGTAAAACATGTATCTTTCATCAAAGTTTATGATGAGTATTTATGTTATTTGATGTGGCTCTCTGCAATTTCTCCGGATGTTTTGGAGGCATGGCGCCAATGAACATGGCGCCAATGTAAACTGAGGTTTTTGGATATAAATATGAACTTTATCGAACAAAACATACATGTATTGTGTAATATTGAGTCCTGGGAGTGTCATCTGATGAAGATCGTCAAAGGTTAGTGATTAATTGTATCTATATTTCTGCTTTTTGTGACATCTCTCTTTGGTTGGAAAATGGCTGAATGCTTTCTGTGACTAGGCGCTGTCCTAACATAATGATATGTTGTGCTTTAGCCGTAAAGCCTTTTTGAAATCGCACACTGTGGTTGGATTAACAAGAAGGGTATCTTTAAAATGGTGTAAAATACTTGTATGTTTGAGGAATTTTAATTATGTGATTTCTGTTGTTTTGAATTTGGTGCCCTGCAATTTCACTGGCTGATGGCGAGGTGGGACGCTAGAGTCCCAAATGATCCCAGAGAGGTTAAAGAAAGATTTTTAAGACTTGAGAGAATTTGGATTGAATGTCTGCCATTTATTTTTTAATTTTGCCTTTATTTAACTAGGCAAGTCAGTTAAGAACAAATTCTTATTTTCAATGACGGCCTAGTAACAGTGGGTTAACTGCCTGTTCAGGGGCAGAACGACAGATTTGTCGGCTCGGGGATGTAAACTTGCAACCTTTCTTTTACTAGTCTAACGCTCTAACCACTAGGCTACCTGGGTGAATGGGCAAAAGAGATTTAAGTGCCTTTGAACGGGGTATGATCATAGGTGCCAGGTGCACCGGTTTGTGTCTAGAACTGCAATGCTGCTGGGTTTTTCATGCTGAACATTTTTCCCTTATGTATCAAGAACGGTCCACCACCCAAAAGACATCCATCAAACTTGACAACTGTGGGAAGCTTTTGAGTCAACATGGGCCAGCCTCCCTGTGGAATACTTTCAACACCTTGCACAGTCCATTGGTGCACCAAGAGTAGTCTGTTCTTTCCACCAATCGATTGGTCAAACTTTTTTAAACATCTATTTCTCCATATAAACATCTAAAATCACTACTTGATAGGAATAAGGCAGTTTATGCTGAGGGTGATTGTACATCTTTTAAAGCCTGTCTATGTGAGATCAAAAGATATACTGGTGGACAAGGAGGCATACAAGCAAAGGGTGGAGAGGACACTCTTCTCAGGAAACGCAAGGGTAGCCTGGCAAGGGATTAACTTCTTGGTGACAGGGACGCAGTATTGAGTAGCTTGGATGAATAAGGTGCCCAGAGTAAACTGCCTGCTACTCAGTCCTAGAAGCTAATATATGCCTATAATTAGTAGATTTGGATAGAAAACACTGAAGTTTCTACAACTGTTTGAATGATGTCTGTGAGTATAACAGAACTCATATGGCAGGCGAAAACCTGAGAAAAAATCCAACCAGGAAGTGGGAAATCTGAGGTTGGTCGTTTTTCCAACTAATTCCCTATTGAAGATACAGTGGGATATTGGTCATGTTGCACTTCCTACGGCTTCCACTAGATGTCAAGTCTTTAGAACTTTGTTTGAGGCTTCTACTGTGAAGTGGGGCCGAATGAGAGGGGAATGAGTCAGAGGTCTGGCAGAATGCTTTGAGCTCGTGACGCGCGGTCGTGTGAGAGGTAGCTTGCGTTGCATTGCTTTTCTACAGACAAAGGAATTCTCCGGTTGGAACATTTTGAAGATTTATGTTAAAAACATCCTAAAGATTGATTCTATACTTAGTTTAACATGTTTCTACGGACTGTAACTAAACTTTTTGGACTTTTCTTCCGACCTTTCGGCTAAACTTGCACGCGCGTTTTGGATTTGTTTACCAAACGCCCTAACAAAAGGAAGGTATTTGGACATAAATGATTAACTTTATCGAACAAATCAAACATTTATTGTGGAACTGGGATTCCTGGGAGTGCATTCTGATGAAGATCAAAGGTAAAGTGAATATTTATAACGCTATCCACAACATGGCAGGTACCTGTATGGCTTGTTTTTGTGTCTGAGCGCCGTACTCAGATTATTGCATGGTGTGCTTTTTCCGTAAAGTTTAAAAAAAATCTGACACAGCGGTTGCATTAAGGAGCAGTTTATCTAAAGTTCCATGTAAAACACTTGTATCTTTTATCAATGTTTATTATGAGTATTTCTGTGAACTGGTGTGGCTCTCTGCAAAATCACAGCATGTTTTGGAACTACTGAACATAACACGCCAATGTAAAAGGAGATTTTTGGATATAAATATGCACTTTATCGAACAAAACATACATGTATTGTGTAACATGAAGTCCTATGAGTGTCATCTGATGAAGATCATCAAAGGTTAGTGATTAATTTTATCTATATTTCTGCTTTTTGTGACTCCTCTCTTTGGCTGGAAAAATGGCTGTGTTTTTCTGTGACTTGGTGGTGACCTAACATAATCGTTTGTGGTGCTTTCGCTGTAAAGCCTTCTTGAAATCAGACACTGTGGCTGGATTAACGAGAATATTATCTTTAAAATGGTGTAAAATACTTGTATGCTTGAGGAATTTTAATTATGAGATTTTTGTTGTTTTGAATTTGGCGCCCTGCACTTTTACTGGCTGTTGGCGGGGTCGGACGCTACCGTCCCGAATAGCCCAGAGAGGTTAACTTCTTGAGAATACAGGGGGTGCTGTTTCGCATTAGCATAATTGCCTCTACAGATTAAACTGCCTCTTTTTCAATTATTGCTGTTACTATATGCATATAACCATATAGCATTGGATAGAAAACAAGCTATGGTTTCTAAAACCGTTCCAATTGAGTCTCTGAGTCAAACACAGGTCATTTCACAGCACTTTCCCTGAGCCAGAAGAAAATTGCAAGATGTGTATGCTCGCTTCAAAGCTCTGCCTATATATGGTCACGCGACCTATGACCCGAATCACACTTCCTTCTTCTTCCTCTGGGTGTCTGGAAGACGTCAGAGGAGAAATGTTTTGTTTATCTTGTACTGACGTGAAATAAGACCTATTTCTTTAGCGTGACCGACAACTTCCGGTTTCTGAAATGCGCGTTTTCAGAGGTGGCATTGTATTTTGTTATGCTGACGTTACGGATGAAAACTATCTCCGTGTCGAAGTTTGTTTGATACATGTGACCATATCACCGTAATGTATGTTTTTTCAATATAGTTTAATCAGATTATTAGAATTTTTTCGGGAGTTTTGCCGTGTTCCGTTCTTTGAGTTTTTTAACTTTGGACATGGACCGTGCCAGTCGACCAGTACCCAGGCTAAATGAAGAGGGGAGGTTGCCATTGTGAATGGATTGAACGACTCATCAGGACTAAGGACACCTTGATCAACATTCTGATGAAAGACCAGCAATAGTAAGACCCAATTTACGATGTTATTTCATATATCTGTCGTGCATGTGAACTGGTCGGGCGCGTCCAGCCGGTTCTGGCTGGCCTCGTTATGCTAATTTAGCGATACATTTTGTTTTCGCTATAAAACATTTAAAAAATCTGAAATATTGTTTGGATTCACCAGATGTTGGGCTTTCAATGTCTGTACGCTGTGTATTTTTTCTGAAATGTTTTAAGACAAGTAATTAGTTATATAACGTTGGTCTCTGTAATTGTTCTAGCTGCATCAGCACTATATCAGATTGCAGCTGCAATGTAGAACTGTGATTTATACCTGAAAAATGCACATTTAAAAAAAAAAAACTATGCTATACCATAAATATGTTATCAGACTGTCATCTTATAAATTTGTTTGTTGGTTTGTGGCTATCAATATCTTAGTTTAGCCGAATTGGTGATAGCACCTGATGGAGTAAGAAACTGTTGGAGTAAGAAAATGGTGTCTTTTGCTAACGTGTTTAGCTAATAGATTTACATATTTTGTCTTCCCTGTAAAACATTTAAAAAATCTGAAATGGTGGTTTTATTCACAAGATCTGTGTCTTTCATTGGGTGTCTTGGACTTGTGATTTAATGATATTTAGATGCTACTATTTAATTGTGACGCTATGCTAGCGATGCTAATCAGTGTGTGGGGGGGGGGGGGGGGTGCTCCCGGATCCGGGTTAGGTACTCTGTAGAGGTTAAAGTTGTTCAGGGGATGTAATGCATACAAAAGCCCAGGCAAAATAAGTGGACATGTGTTAAAGCACTGTGCTGAACAATTGGCTGGTGTTTTTATAGACATTTTCCAATCCTCACTCGACCAGCAACACGTGCCAGTATTGTGGAAAAACTCATTAATTATACCAATTCCTAAAACATCTAATCCCTCTGTGCTGAATGACTACCGCCCTGTCGCCTTGACATCCTTAGTAATGAAATGCCTTGAGAAAATTGTGAAACGTTATATTCTCAGCGTCACCCAGAAGCTTCTCGACCCATTTCAGTTTGCCTATCAGCCTAGCAGAGGAGTTGACAATGCCATTCTTACCCTCCTTAACATGGTCTATAGACATGGGATTTGGCACCCTCTAGATGTTAGGGTTCTGTTTGTTGACTTTTCTTCTGCCTTCAACACAATCCAGCCCTACATTCTGGCACAGAGACTCATTCGGGACTTCTCCTTAGATGGGGAGGCTGGTTTTATGGCTGCTGGACTTCCTGAACCAACGCTCACAGCGAGTCAAAATAGGTCCCCACGTGTCGGGCATACGCAATATCAACACAGGCTCTCCCCAGGGATGTGTTTTGTCCCCACTCCTGTACATCTTGTACACTAATAGTTGTACTAGTTCCCATCCTGACAGACACCTCGTTAAGTTCGCTGATGACACTGCCTTGATCAGCCTATTGTATGATAACGAGGAACATCATGGCCCGGTCCTAGATGACTTTGTAGAGTGGTGTGAGGAATCACACTTGGTCCTCAATACCAACAAGACCAAAGAGACGTGCATAGACTTCAGGAAGTGTACAACACCTACCTCTGCAACATCTATCAGAGGTCAGAATACAGAGATTGTAGAGGAATACAAATACCTGGGTGTCCTCTAAGACAATAAGCTTCAGTGAAGTAAGTGTACAGATCTGATCTACAAAAAGAGCCAACAGAGACTGTACTTTCTCAAAACGCGGAGATATTTTAATGTAGACTATACTGACTCTGTTTTACAAATCTTTCATTGAGAGTATTTTAACTTTTTGAATTGTTTGTTGGTTTGGCAATGCCACCGTCAGCCAGAGAAATATGAGGAGAAGGATTATCACCACAGCAAGCAAGGTACTTGGAGTCACACAGACAGGCCTGGATGAGATCTTTAAGGTCAGGGCCCTCCTCAAGGCTCACAAAATAATTTTAGACCCAAGCCACCCCCTGTACCAGGACTTTGAAATACTCCCCTCTGGGCGCAGGTATAGGGCACCCCTCAGCAAGAAAAACACAACTAGACAGTCATTTGTGCCAGGTGTGATATCCCTCCTAAATAGCTTGGGCTAATGTTCTTATTGACTCAGTATGCCAGCAGGCTAGTCTTTATTATTTTTTAATTTTTTATTATTGGTATGTAACTTATGAAAGTTGTATTGTCAATTTTGTATTTAAACGCCACTTTAAACGTGTACATAACACTGCAACACACTTTATTGTCCCCATGGGGAAATTAAGTAAGTAATATATATTGACATGTGTTTTAATCAAATCAACCATATGCACTGAGCTTGTCTGATAATTATTTAATCAAACTGCGCTTAAACTAAGACACACAAATGACTAGAGGGAGTTCAACCGCAATTGATGCGATTGTGCTCAGACTTACAAAAAAAAAAAGAGACTAGCACCCGTTGTCTCTCTCTTCCCTGCTGCAGCGACCACCACAGAACATCAACAGTGTTCATCACACTGTCCTTGTTGCTGAAGCTGCAACATAATTACAGCCATTTCTGACTGAAAGGTTCTGCTGAAATCACTCTTTTGTTTGGGAAAAACATTCTCTATTCCCTCAACTTTTGCTCTCTTTGTGACACATGTATACATCGCATGCACGTGACCAATAGGACCTAATCTACAGCATATCATAATCACATCAATAAATTGGTTATAACAAACTCAGAACACCGTAACAGAAAAATGGTTGCAGAGGACATGACAAACTCGAAACGGGAGAATGTTTACTGGTGGCTCAGGAGGTAAAAGGGAAGTCAGATGTGTGGAATAAATGTGACTAGTTGTGGAAAATACTGGAGATCAAGAAAAAGAAGGAGCAAACACTGAGTGCATACTGTGTGTTCCAAACAGGTAGATTACAACACTTTTCTGACTGTTTGGAACAATGTAAACAACACTTAATAAATGATAAGCATAACCGAGTCTGTTGTAACGTTTGGTTAAGCCTTTATTACAGCGTCGCAAAGATTAAAAACCAGCAGAATTTTAAAAATTGTTTATCCGACATGTTGCGTGAGGCTTTGGGCTCATGGAATCAGCAGGCTATTAAACAAACCGGTAACACAAGCAGGATCTGTCTTATTTCTGCAGATATACACTACCGGTAAAAAGTTTTAGAACACCTACTCATTCAAGGGTTTCTTTATTTTTTATATTTTCTACATTGTAGAATAATAGTGAAGACATAAACTATGAAATAACACATATGTAATCATGTAGTAACCCCCCCAAAAAGTGTTAAATCAAAATATATTTTATAGCCACCGTTTGACACACGTTACTGGCTCAAACCTCTGTTTTGGGAAACTAGTACCGTAAGTTTCATTATGAAAAATTATCTCAACGGGAAAAATTATTAACGCAATGTGCTTTATCTATTACCTAGAGCACAAGTTGACTACAGCTGTTTAAAAAGTCACTTAGCAGAATGCTATCAAATGCTAACAAGTACTAAGGAATCCTCATAGAGAAAACGAAATGCTAATGAGCGCATTGCGAACATTTTGTACAGTTTCTGACAAACTATACAAATATACAGGTAACTCAAAAACGCTACTTAGTTTTCTGCACCCCCAAACGAATATTAGCCTACACGGCTCTTGATCCAGGATGGCATTCTCTGCTGTTACCAAGTGAATGCTTGATTTTATAAGAAGCTAACCACTTAGCTAGGTAGCTAACTAGCTACTAAATCAACAAACCAAATGGACAACTGCAGGACATTTAGCACATTATAGACTGTTAACTTAATAGTTGTAAGTTATCTAGCAGGCAAACATTTAGTTGTGAATTCCATACTGTAATTAGATCACCTGATGCATGATGCACGACAGTGAGTGACTCACAAGGCTCCGGTCTCTTCTCATTGTGTTCTTGTAACAAACACCAGGTGACTGGGGACTACCGTAAACTACATAATAATGTGAAAGATGTAATGAAGAAAACAATGTTCTTTATCTCCTAACATATTGCAAATGTACATTAGTCATTTAGCAGACGCTCTTATCCAGAGCAACTTACAGTAATGAGTGCATACATTAATACTTTTTTCATACTGGTCCCCCATGGGAATCGAACCCACAACCCTGGCGATGAGAGGACCATGATCTACCAACTGAGCTACACAGGACAGACATCTACCTTCTCATTGAAACAGTTAATCATCAAACAGTTCTACAGCAACTTTTCATGTACAGTGGGAAGATGGAATGAAAAACACAAACTTAGTTAGATAGAACCTGCTCTTACCATGAGAAACAATCTCCTCCTCCTCTTCTTCATCTTTAATGTTGACATTCAGCTCCAGTGTTTGACTGCAGTCTTCCAGCTTCACTGATGCCATCACTGGCTCCTGCAGTGCAAACCGAGCTCCACTGTCACAATCAGGACCCAGTGACTGTAGGTTTTAGGGTTGGACTCAGTGTGGAAGGAGAGAGGCAGGCTGGGTTTGCCCTCACTGTTGATGTTACCGGCCTCAGACTTAATCTGAGTCGGCCTGTAGTAATAAAGAGAAACGGACTCCAAAGTTATTGTCTTGGCAGTTCAGGCACATTCTTTATTCTCCAAAAATATATTTTTTTTCTTGTCCAATTATCTAATTTCAACAGGTCAGGTAGCTAGCCTAAGCATTGACAGCAAAACACTAATTCACATTACACACTATAAATTAGTCTACACAACGTAAATGCACTTGATCTATAGTAGATTTCCCAAATTCACATAAATGACAAAAACCATTTAGTACAATGTTGCAGTTTGTTTTAGGCAGCTCTATGTACCATTTTACGGCAAGCGGTACCGGAGCGCCAAGTCTAGGTCAAAAAGGCTCCTTAACAGCTTAAGCCATAACACTGCTTAACAATTAATCAAATGGCTACCTGAACTATTTGCATTGACCCCACCCTAAGGTCAACGCTTGTTGTATTCAGCATGTGACAGATTTGATTCTCCCGAATAACCTTCTCTTCACTGTATTATTTCACTCAAAGACCAATTGTATTTCCCGTTCACACCAGTAACAATTATAGATCAAGGTGGAAACTGAATGTGTCTGAATATTACTACATATGTAGAAAACGGATCATTACATTCCGCTTCAAAACAGTAGTGCGACCGTGAAATTGTCTCTTTGACGCAGACAGAGTGGGCACCGCCATTTTCCCAGCTCGTGAATGACACAAAACCAATAACGACATGTTAAACAAACTCCGAAATCTCAAATAAATTGATTCTTTATGAAATTACTTTGACGAAATGATGTACATCCACTCAGGCAAATCCAAAGTCTCTAACTAGCTAACGTTATGTGAATTGTACATAATTTTTATCACGTTCTTCACTCACTCAGTTTGACACAAAAATAGAACATAAAACCTTAACGTGATAATACCTTTACGTTTTTTAATGACATGTTCTTTCGATATTAGAACGTTTAAACGTGCCATTACATACCTGTAGCAATCAATTTGAAACGGAGACAAAAGTAATCGTCTCTACTGCATAATTCTGGCACTTTCTTTGTTATGAAGAATGATGCGCGCCTGGCCGGAACTTCCTGTTCCCCCACTAAACCCACACAGTTCCAAAACCAAGAGACGCAACAACGCGAGACTTGCGAGAACGCTTGGGAATCAGACCAAGCCGGGGTTTGAGAAGTTAATGAAAGAAGTGAACAACTCTGATGCTTTTGCAGCGGCTAATGGGGATCCTAATAAATACCAAAAAGATTAGTAGGTTGATACTCTTCTTCCAACATCAATAAAACCGATTGTCTTTCCTCCTTCTTTCCATCTACACACGGGTTAGTGCTCCAACCACTCCAGGAATCTTCCGCTTAAGAAGATGGACCTCAATGTCCGAGGAAACTCCAGATATAACACATTTTATACGACCTTTACATAACACATTTATTAAACTCACCAGATCATTTTCTATCAATGAATGTCGACGTAAGTCGCTTGACTGCTATGATTAAGCAATAAGGCACAACCTTGGGTATGGTATATGGGCGACATACCACGGCTAAGGGCTGTTCTCTGCAAAACGCAATGCGGAGTGCCCGGCCATATACCACAAACCCCAAGGGTGCCTTATTGCTATTATAAACTGGTTACCAACGTAATTAGAACAGTAAAAAGTAATGTTTTGTCATACTCCTGGTATATGGTCTGATATATTACAGCTTTCAGCCAATCAGCATTCAGGGCTTGAACCAGGTTTATTATTGTAAATAAATACCCTTTGCGCATGTGCATAACTATAGATAAATCCGACAGGAGAGGTTGAGTGATGAAAGCTAGCAGAGGATCTCGAAATCTCTGAGCAAGAAACATTTGGATGAACATAAAAAAAACGAATGTTAGGCTAATTTCTGGCAATTTTGCAGTTATTATGTGCCAGATTCTAAAACTACAAAGTCATTATAAATTACCCATTTGCGAGATTGACTTGTCATTTCAATAGACATAGGCAACAGACTAAAATCTGGGTTTATGTTTCTAATAAAATGTTGCCATAGTTTGCTTGGATAAAGGCAGGTAGCCTGATAGACCTACATTACATTTCAGATAGTCTACAGTAGCCTCGACAAGATGTAGGCAAGATGTAAACTGAACGATTCAGCAGCTTGCTTACTTCAAATTTCAGGACTCATTTCTTCAACATGAAAGCGAGGCAATTTCTCAATAAGAAGTGCTTGCTTCCCAATAGCCTGCTGGAATAGGCTACTGAGGGATGGGCTCATCATTTCAATCACTGAATTAAATATGAATAACATGAATATTATCTGAATATGCTTGTCAACAACAGCCAGTGTTTTTTAACATTTGTTTTACCTATGGCCTAATCTGACTACTGTTACCGTCAATCTAATGCGTTCATAATCAAATTAATAACATTTCTGTTTGAAAAAGTTAGCCTTAGCTTTCCTAACTGACTGAGTATATTGGTTCCTGACTTCCCTGAAAAGTTGGATGTCGCGGTGGCTATTTGAAGCTAATGCAGAACGCCACAGGATGCTTTTGTGCTGGTCAAGGGCATTCAAGTCTAGGGTGAACCAAGGGCTATATCTGTTCTTAGTTCTGTTCTTCCCACTTCTGTCAACATGCCCACTTTCAGACACACTCCACATATGATGTTACCCATGACTATAGCCAATGGCTGGCTGAGCTAGCTAGATTTTTCTACCCAGAGACCACTAAAGAAAATCCTGATTGGATATTTTTTTCTCTTCAGTATTAACCCTTCTCTTTCCAACACAAAAGGAAGAGATGAAATCAGAAAATGATTACAATTATTGTAAAGATGAAGTACAAATTAAAACTAAATTGTATTAAAAAATATATATACATTTCTATCAATCCTTAGCCTTCTGTGAAGGCCCTTATGGTTCCCCACTGCTTAGATCTAGATTGAGATGAAATCATCCTGACTTAAAATCTAGACTAGGACAAGTCTGAGACTATTTTAACCCATGTCTGTTTTCAATCCAATTTGCTTTATTTTTGTAATACATTACACTTGATCGTTCTTGAATAAGTACACCTCCATTTCTTTTTGGTTTTCCTCTAACCTATTTTGTGCCTCTACAGTTTTCATTACCATCTACCTGCGCTGTTACTTCCTCTTTTTACTTTATTAGTCTCATCTCTTTTGACCTAAACTGCTTTTGTTTTAAATGATGAGTATTCTATTGAATGGCCCCTAAAAGTACATTTGAAAGTGTTCCATACAATAAGGATATCTGCTGTACCTATGTTTTACAGAAAAAAAGTAAATTATGAATTATTTTGTCTTAGTTAAGAACAAATTGTCATCCAATAGGCTTTGATTAAATTTCCAATATCCCCGTCCATGTGGGAATTCTGTAAGAGCTATATTGGATGACAATTTGTTGGCTATATTGGATGGTGGTCCGATCGGATTCGGTCTCCTATTAATACTTTTGATGCCAGCAAGACTAGGAAGTAATCAAGACGGCTAGCTTGATTAAGCCTCCTCCATGTATAACTCACTAGGTCAGGGTTTTTCAACCTTCATATATCCACTAGTTCTAATGTATCCATGATCTTTGTAATCTCCTTAAGCGCTTGAGGGTGATAGTTTGTAGAATGATTTCCTTTACGATCCATTGAGGTACTTAAAACCGTATTATAATCCCCCACCATAATAATAGATTATTTTGTTGCGTGTGAGCTCAATAAATTATTACATATATTTTCCATTATTAATTATTTAAAAACAATTACTGGCAATTCTTCACCACCAGAGGTCAATGATAGCACACAATGTAATCACATGGGATTCCCGCACGGCGCGGGATTTCATTTTGAACAACGGGGGAAACAAAAATGGCAGCTCCCCCTTGTTAGCTTAGCATTTGGTGCAATGCTTATCTTCACTTGTGCGGAATCTTACTTTCCAGCACTACAAATGTCCCCTCCAACAAGAGAACAGATTTACTAAGTGACGTCTCACGTTCAACCTTTCAGCAATTTGTTTTTGCGATTAACCGGAACGCGCGGAAAACACAAATACACCGTTGGTCTACTCGCACCAATGAAAATGTGAGACAGAGATAATTAATAGCTTGGTCAAGCCAATATCTACTCACATTTTCATCGGCTGGCTCTATATCCACGCTCGAGAAATTAATTATGACCAAGTCTACTCGCTCCTGAATGCGATAGACAGAAATAACACTACATTGGGCCCAACTAGTATTTTTCTCAGAATGCCTGCATCGGCTGGTACATATGCCCTAGCACGTAGCATTCAGTAAATCCCCTACACACTGATTTGTGTCAGATATACAACACGAGTCAATCTCGCTACACTAGTATCTGGGTGAAAAAGAAAAACCACACACACGCCACTCTCAACAATAATCCTGCTTATAGCGCGATTGGAGTATGAGTAACTTGCTACACAATTCCTATGGACTGAATTCAACAGTGAGGCCTAGTTTATCCTTGCAGGGGGACATCAATATGTCGTGGCGTTATCGTTAATGTGATGACATTCTATTTATTGAATAATTAACTGCTTATTATTATGTGATTAAATTAATCCTGTAACAAATTAACTCAGTAACCTGGAGCAGCCACAGGAAAATTTTGCTTAATGAGTTACCGTTTCCAGAATTAACTCAAAGAATATATCGATTTCATAGCAGTCAACAATTAATTAATTTCCTCAGTCTCATTCTGAACATCGCATAATTCGTAAATCTGCACAAACCCGGGTCTCACTAATCATTCCGTACCACACAAATTGAGTTGATTATTTATTTACTAACAAGCTAAATGATAACATAAGATACATATACACAAACAGTCAAGGTTATTGGTTAGAACTTCATACAATGGCAACAGGTCCCTAGTGGACCAACACAAGATGGAGATTTACCTAGAGAGAGAGAGAAAGAGCAAGAGAGAAATTCAACACTTGAATACATTTGTAAACAATGCTTAATTTCAGCCCTAACACTTTGCCCTGAACTGCCCCTGTTATGGGTAAAAAGTGTAATGCATGTATTTACGTGTTGAAGGTCTCCGTTGGGTATCTCTTTGTGGGTCGAGTTCCACTTAGTGGGAAAGGTTTGGCTAACGCCTTGTTTTTCGTCTTCAGGTGCAAGTCTCTGATTGTCCAAACGATGGCAATGTCCTTTCTCATAGTTGTCAGTTTCCTTGCACTCATTCTGTGAGAGTGGGCTTCTGAGGAGGCTAATCAGCTGTGTTGATGCTCCCGGCATGGGTAAGAGGGCCGCGTAGACAACCGGTGACTTGAAAAGAATAGCCGGATGGTCCTGCTTAAATTCAACTTCCTAGCTACAGTACTAAGAATAGCTACTCCACCATAAACTTGATTGTTCAGAGATTTACTTTGTCTTCAAACTCGTGTTGCGTTTCGGGGTCACGACTAGTCGTAGACCTCGGCTGAAGCGTGTAGTCAACTTAGTCTGATATGTAAATTCTTAACTCATGTTTTATACCCTAGAGTAGAAAAGGGCGTTTCCATCTTTATGACACACTCTCTGGGTTCCCTGGGGCGTAGCTAGTTACAAGGTATTAGGATTTTCTATGATCTCGTTTGGACAACTAAAATCAGTCTTATCATCACCAAAACATTCTCTTTCATCTGGATATTTTCTACACAAAGTATGTAAACATCACATATACATTATGAAAACTCTTCAAGTTAATGTTTTCATTATAACATCCTCAACTTCTAATAACTTCTAATAACTTCTAATCATAAAATTTACATACATTTTCATATTCCATCCATCATTGTTTCCACCATTTGGCTAATCAAATATATATGTCTCAGAGTCCATTTATTTGATGTTCTGTAGTTTTGGGCTGTAACCTCTTCCTAAGGCAAACAGACATTCCAGTCTCACACATTAGAGAACAGAATGGAGTTGGGCTGTTCCCTTACGATGGACGTGAGGTCATAAACCCCCCCATCAATCCCTCTATACTTCTCCCCGTCTTCGGGAGGGAGAGATCTCTCTGTAGAACCGTGATCCTCTGTAACCTGATCCTCACAGGCCAGTCATGACAGTCCACCTCTGGTGGGTTCAACATTTTGCAACCCACTATAAGAATGACCATCAGATGTCAACAATTGTATATACACAGTGTAGGCCATTTGTTTGTGAGAATGTGAATGTGATCAAATTTGGTTTATATATAGACACTATTTCATTTAAAAGTTTGTTTCATTTAAAATTATACATAAGAGAATATGTTGCCCAGAACAAATTATTGTACAAACATTATATCAATTAACTTCAACAGTTAGTCAACAGGTCCTGAGCACTCAATAGCAGAATATCATCAAGAATCTCTCTGTACTTTGCTCCGTTCAACTTTCCCTCGATCCTGACTAGTCTCCCAGTCCCTGCCGTTGAAAAACATACCCACAGCATGATGCTGCCACCACCATGCTCTGACATGCACTGTCAAATGTGGGACCTTATATAGACAGGTGTGTGCATGTTTGAATTGAATTTACCAAGTGGACTCCAATCAAGTTGTTGAAACATCACAAGGATACTTGATGGAAACAGGATGCACCTGAGAACAATTTCAAGTCTCATAATAAATAAGTATTCATACCATTTGCTATTTGCCAAAAAAATCAAAAAAACTGTTTTCAATTTGTCATTATGGGCTATTGTGTGTAGATTGAGGATTTTTTATAAATTTTATTTAATACATTTTATTTTAAGGCTGTAACGTAACAAAATGTGGAAAAAGTCCAGGGGTCTGAATACTTTCCTTTTGCACTGAGTGTACAAAACATTAGGAACACCTTCCTAATATTGAGTTGCTATTTCCCTTGTCCTCAGAACAGCCTCAATTCGTCAGGCCATGGACTCCACCTGGTGTGGAAAGAAACCCACAGGGATGCTGGGCCATGATGACTCCAATGCTTCCCACAGTTGTGTCGGATTGGCTGGGAGTGGATATCTACTCCGAATAGCTCGTTCCATCTCCTCCCACAGATGCTCAATTGGATCGAGATCTGGTGACATGGCAGGCCACTGCAGCAAGCTGAATTCACTTATGTTCGTGGAACCATCCCTGGACAAGCCTTGTGGCATGGGGCATAATCCTGCTGAAAACATAAATTTGCAGCTGGATACATTGCTGCCATAAAGGGATGCACCTGACTGGCAATGAGGTTTAGACATCCTGTGGCATTAAAACGTTGCTCCACTTTTATCAAGGGGCCCAATGTGTTCCATGAAAACTCACCCCACACCATCACCACCAGCCCGCAATGCACACCCCACACGGCATGGATGCATGCACTCGTGGTTTTCTCCATACCCTAGTCTTCCCATCAGCATGACACAGCAGGAACTGGGATCATCTAGACCAGCGGTTCTCAAAATGTTTATAGTCCCGTAACCCTTCAAACATTCAACCTCCAGCTGCGTACCCCCTCTAGCACCAGGGTCAGCGCACTCTCAAATATTGTAAGCCACAAACACACACTATACATTTATTAAACATAAGAAATTAGTGTGAGTTGTCATCACAACCCGGCTCGTGGGAAGTGACAAAGAGCTCTTATAGGACCAGGGCACAAATAATATTACATTTTGCTCTTTATTTAACCATTTTACATATAAAACCTTACTTGTTAATTGAAAAGGTTAATGAATAACTCACCACAGGTTAATAAGAAGGGTGTGCTTGAGAGGACGCACATAGCAATGTTGGTTTGTATTGGAGAGTCTCAGTCTTAAATCATTTTCCACACACAGTCTGTACCTGTATTTAGTTTTTATGCTAGTAAGGGTCGAGAATTCACTCACACATAAGTACTTGGTTGCAAAGGGCATCAGTGTCTTAACAGCGCAATTTGCCAAGGCAGGATACTCTGAGCGCAGCCCAATCCAGAAATCTGGCAGTGGCTTCTGATTAAATTCCATTTCCACAGATCTGCTTTTTGCAATTTTGATGAAGCTCTCCTGATCAGATATCGGTAAGTGGACTGGAGGCAGGGCATGAAAGGGATAACGAATCCAGCTGTTTGTGTCATCCGTTTCGGGAAAGTACCTGTGTAATTGCGCATCCGACTCACATAGGTGCTTGGCAAAATCACATCTGACATTGTCCATAAGCTTAGGGTCATTATCACACCCAAAAAAATCATACAATGATGGAAAGACCCGTGTGTTGTCCTTGTTAATGCAGACAGAGAAGAGCTCTAACTTCTTAAATCATAGCCTCAATTTTGTACCGCACATTGAATATTGCTGCGGAGAGTCCCAGTAATTCTAGATTCAGCTCATTCAGGCGAGAAAAAACATCACCCAGATAGGCCAGTCGTGTGAGGAACTCATCATGCAAGCAGTCAGACAAGTGAAAATTATGGTCAGTAAAAAAAAACTTTAAGCACGTCTCTCAATTCAAAAAAACGTGTCAATACTTTGCCCCTTGATAACCAGCACACTGTATGTCGCTGCCCATATCATTGCACAGTGCAGAAAATGCACGAGAGTTCAGGGGCCTTGCTTTAACAAAGTTAACCATTTTCACTGTAGTGTCCAAAACATCTTTCAAGCTGTCAGGCATCCCCTTGGTAGCAAGAGCCTCTCGGTGGATGCTGCAGTGTACCCAAGTAGCGTCAGGAGCAACTGCTTGCAGCAGCGTTACCACTCCACTATGTCTCCCTGTCATGGCTTTTGCGCCATCAGTACAGATACCAACACATCTTGACCACCAAAGTCCATTTGATGTCACAAAGCTGTCCAGTACTTTAAAAATACCATCTCCGGTTGTCCTGGTTTGCAGAAGAGGATGTCTTCCTTAATTGACCCCCCAAAAAAGTAACGGACATATACCAGGAGCTGTGCCAGGCCCGCCACGTCTGTTGACTCATCCAGCTGTAATGCATAGAATTCACTGGCTTGTATATGCGAAGCAGTAATTGTATCAAAACATCTCTTGCCATGTCACCGATGCGTCGTGAAACGGTATCGTTAGTTTGGCCTTTGCCCCGGCCATATCCGCAGAGGCAGGAAGAATGAAGTCCTCCACAATAGTATGGTGCCTGCCTGTTCTAGCCACTCGGTAGCTCACCGTATAAGATGCTTCTAGCCCCTTCTTATTAATGGCATCTGTTGCTTTTGTAGATGTCTTACTACTCGAAAGTAGTCTTAATTCTCGCTCAAAAAACTCCAGTGGCTTATTTTTCAAATTGGCATGTTTTTTTTCTAAATGTTTGCGCAAGAGTGAAGGATTCATCGAGTTGTGAGATGTAACACACTGTGGCTGAGGAAAGGCACTATTCCCAATATAAGTGAACCCCAAATCAATGTAGTTCTCATATTTGCACCTCTTCGAAGGTCCAACCTCCCTGTCTGTTGTTCAGTGCTTTCCCAGGTAAAGGAGCAGTAGCTCTTCGGCTGCATCAGATTCACAACTGTCAGTGTCCATGCTAGCTGGGCTTACAACAAACATAGAATTACTGATGCTAGCATTGGATGTGCTCGTGGAAGCAGAACAACTTGTGTCATTGACAGGTGCAGTGCTGCTGGTAGTAGCAGTACTACCAGTAGAGCTGGTATGTGTCTCTGGACGCAAGCCTTACTTTTTTTAACCATTAATCAATTTTCGAGCAAAAGGAATGAGCAGCAGCTACGTTTAGCTACATACAGCCCGTTAGTGGAATTCCCACGAGAGAGTAACAGTTAACGTGATTGGATGTTAAGTATTTGACTAGGCTACCTGTATTTGAAAATGTAAATGGCTGTTTGAAAATGTGAAGAAAAAAACAGTAGAAGCTAAAAAGAACACAGCAAAACTGACAAGATGCACACTGATCATTCTATAACGCTCCCTGTTCTCTGCATTGTTCTCTCACAGTGAGAAACAATAGGACTAATAGTGGTCTACACGTTCTTCATTTGATCCAATTCAACGTTGCCAATTATTTTATGAGAAGAATTAAGTGGAGTGACTAATCTTAGCTGGTCTGAGAGAACTGATGAGGCTTCTCTCAAGTGTGTAGCCGTTGGTGTGTTTTTACATTGCCCAATCGGGAGAAGCTCTTGCACAGTAAGAGCAGAAGAAAGGCTTCTCTCCCGTGTGTGTTCTCTGATGACGTTTAGTTCAGCTGATGATGTTTAGTTCAGCTGATGATTTAAAACCGTTTCCACAGTCAGTGCAATAGTAAGGCTACTCTCCTTTATGTATAACTTGGTGTCTTTTTAAGTGGCCCAGTTGAGAGAAACTCTTTCTACAGTCAGAGCAGGAGTAAGGCTTCTCTCCTGTGTGTATACGTTTATGATTTTTTAGGTTGCACGGTTGCGAGAAACTCACCCCACAGTCAGAGCAGGAGTAAGGCTTCTCTCCTGTGTGTATACGTTCGTGTTGTTTTAAGTTTCCCAGTTGAGAGAAACTCACCCCACAGTCAGAGCAGGAGTAAGGCTTCTCTCCTGTGTGTGTTCTCTGATGAACTTTAAGCTCAGATGATGTTGTGAAGCATTTTCCACAATCAGAGCAGGAGTACGACTTCTCTCCTGTGTGTATACGTTCATGCTGTTTTAGGTGGCTCGATTGAGAGAAACTCTTCCTACAGTCAGAGCAGGAGTAAGGCTTCGCTCCTGTGTGTATACGTTCATGCTGTTTTAGGTGGCTCAGTTGAGAGAAACTCGCCCTACAGTCAGAGCAGGAGTATGGCTTCTCTCCTGTGTGTGTTCTCTGATGAACTTTTAGCTCGCCTGATGTTGTGAAGCATTTAACACAATTAAAGCAGGAGTAAGGCTTCTCTCCTGTATGTATACGTTCATGTATTTTTAGATCGCCCAGTCGAGAAAAACTTTTTCCACATTCAGAGCAGGAGTAAGGCTTATCTCCTGTATGTATATGCTCATGTGTTTTAAAGTGGCCCCGTCGAGAAAAACTCTTTCCACAATCAGAGCAGCAGTAAGGCTTCTCTCCTGTGTGTACACGTTCATGTTGTTTTAAGTTTCCCAGTTGAGAGAAACTCGCCCTACAGTCAGAGCAGAAGTAAGGCTTCTCTCCTGTGTGTGTTCTCTGATGAACTTTTAGCTCACCTGATGTTGTGAAGCATTTTACACAGTCAGAGCAGGAGTAAGGCTTCTCTCCTGTGTGTGTACGTTCATGCTGTTTTAGGTGACTCAGTTGAGAGAACCTCGCCCTACAGTCAGCGCAGGAGTATGGCTTCTCTCCTGTGTGTGTTCTCTGATGAACTTTTAGCTCACCTGATGTTGTGTAGCACTTTACACAATTAGAGCAGGAGTAAGGCTTCTCTCCTGTATGTATACGTTCGTGTGTTTTTAGGTCGCCCCGTCGAGAGAAACTATTTCCACAGTCAGAGCAGGAGTAAGGCTTCTCTCCCGTGTGTACTCTCTGATGAACTGTTATAGCCTTTGATGTTGTGAAATTCTTTCCACAGTCAGTACAGGAATACGGATTCTCTCCTGTGTGTATTCTTAGGTGTATTTTTAGCTTTGATAGAATTGGGAAAATCTCCTCACAATGTGGGCAGGGGTGAGACCTCTTAGCTCTGTGATGTTCCTGCTGTTGATCTCTGGATGTAGAGAATGTCTCAACATGATCTCCTGTGTGAACATCAGAAGAACTTGTCAGTTGGTGTAATATACAGTACCAGTCAAAAGTGTGGACACACCTACTCATTCAAGGGTTTTTCTTTATTTTTGCTATTTTCTACATTGAATAATAATAGTGAAGACATCAAAACTATGAAATAACACATATGGATTTATGTAACCAAAAACATTTGTTAAACGAATCAAAATATCTTGTATTTTGCCTTGATAGCTTTGCACACTCTTGGCATTCTCTCAACTAGCTTCACCTGGAATGCTTTTACAACAGTTTGAAGGACTTCCCACATTTGCTGAGCAATTGTTGGCTGCTTTTCCTTCACTCTGCGATCCAACTCATCCCAAACCATCTCAATTGGGTTAAGGTCTGGTAATTGTGGAGGCCAGGTCATCTGATGCAGCACTCCATCACTGTCCTTCTTGGTCAAATAGCCCTTACACAGCCTGGAGGTGTGTTGGGTTATTGTCTTGTTGAAAAACAAATGAGTCCCACTAAGCCCAAACCAAATTGAATGGCATATCACTGCAGAATGCTGTGGTAGCCATGCTGGTTATGTGTGCCTTGAATTCTACATAAATCAGACAGTGTCACCAGCAAAGCACCGCCACAACATCACACTTCCTCCATGCTTCACGGTAGGAAATACACATGCAGAGATCATCCGGTCACCTACTCTGCATCTCACAAAAACACGGCGGTTGAAAGGAAAAATCTGAAATTTGGACTCATCAGACCAAAGGACAGATTTCCACAGGTCTAATGTCCATTGCTCGTGTTTCTTCGCCCAAGCAAGTCTCTTCTTATTGGTGAGCTTTAGTAGTGGTTGCATGCATCAATCCGACCATGAAGGCCTGATTCACAGTCTCCTCTGAACAGTTGATGTTGATGTGTCTGTTACTTGAACTCTGAAGCATTTATTTGGGCTGCAATTTGAGGCTGGTAACTCTAATTAACTTATCCCCTGCAGCAGAGGTAACTCTGGGTCTTCCTTTCCTGTGGCGGTCCTCATGATAGCCAGTGTCATCATAGCGCTTGATGGTTTTTGCAACTGCACTTGAAGAAACTGTCAAAGTTCTTGAAATGTTCCGGATTACTTTGACCTGAAGCTCAGTCAATGATGGAATGTCATTTCTCTTTGCTTATTTGAGCTGTTCTTGCCATAACATGGACTTGGTATTTTACCAAACAGGGCTCTCTTCTGTATACCACCCCTACCTAACTTGTCACAACACAACTGTTTGGCATTAAGGTAAGATATTCCACAAATTAACTTAAGGCACACCTGTTAATTTAAATGCATTCCGGGTGACTACCTCATGAAGCTGGTTGAGAGAATGCCAAGAGTGCAAAGCTGTCATCAAGGCAACGGGTGGCTACTTTGAAGAATCTCAAATCTATTTTGATTTGTTTAACACATTATTTTGTTTACTACATGATTCCCTATGTGTTATTTCATCGTTTTGATGTCTTCACTATTATTCTACAATGTAGAAAGAAAGAAAAACCTTTGAATGAGTAGGTGTGTCCAAAATTTTGACTGGTACTGTACATGTCAATCAAATTTATTTGACAAAGCCCTTAAAACATCAGCAGTTGAAAAAGTGCTTTACAGAAATCCAGCCTAAAATCACAAAAGAGCAAGCATTGCAGATGTAGAAGCACAGTGGCTATGAAACACTCCCTAGAAAGCAGGAACCTTGGAAGAAACGTAGAGGAACCAGGCTCAAAAGGGTGGCCAGTCCTCTTCTGGCTTACCGGGTGACATATTCATACCAGTAGGCTCTACAACACAAAAGGGGAGTTAAACGACTCTAAAAGTGGGTAAGAGTTGAAAGCTAAAAAGGGGCGTGTCATCCTCTACTCACTATCACAAGGTTTAGTAACTACACAGACTAATTTCATAGAATTTTAAAACACTGGCAGTTTGTCTATTTCACTTCTTTAGTCTACTCTCTGATCACTCCAGATAGCCCAGTGAATAAAACAAATGTTGCAATACTGGTGTCAAACCATGTAAGTCTCAGTGGCATGAAATAACATCTACCTTCTCATTGAAACAGTTCATCATGAAACAGTTCTACTGCAACTTTTCATACACAGTGGGAAGTTGGAACGAACAACACAAACTTAGAACCCTGCTCTTACCATGAGAAACAGATTTCCCAATCTTCTCCTCCTCTTCATCTTTAATGTTTACATTCAGCTCCAGTGTTTGACTGCAGTCTTCCAGCTTCACTGATGCCATCTCTGGATCTTGCTGTGCAAACTGGGCTCCACTGTCACAATCAGGACCCAGTGACTGTAGGTTTGGACTCCCTGTGGAAGGAGAGAGGCAGGCTGGGTTTGTCCTCACTGTTGATATTACCGGCCTCAGACTTAATCTGAGTCGGCCTGTAGTAACAATGAAAAACAGACAAGTTATTGTCTTGACAGTTCCAGAACTTTCCTTATTCTCTAAAAATATATTATTTCTTCTTGTTCAATTATCTAATTCAGTGCTTGACTTGGACTGAAATAGGTGTTGGAACTGTTTATATTTAGGTGCAGGAGCTCCACAATACTGTTGAGCTAATATTCTATAAAAGAGGAACATGAGCTCAAACAGTAGAAATGTGAGGTGATGGTACTCAGCTCTGGTGAGCTCCTGTCCAAGTCAAGCACTGATCTCATTTCAATAGATCAGGTAGCTAAGCATTGACAACAGTAATTAATCCAAATTAGACTCTTTAAATTAGGCTGCACAACATAATGCACTTAACCTACAGTAGACTTCACAAATTCACATAAATGCACAAAACCATATAGTACGAGGTTACGGTTTGCGAGTCTCTCTCTGATGCACCCGCACTGAAGTCCGTTGACGCCGACTGAATGGGCGCAGCCATTTACCAGCTCATGAATTTTACACAAAACCAATAACATGCTAAACATTAACTCAGAAATCTCAAATAAATGTATTCTTTATTAAATGACATTGAGGAAATGATGAACACCCATTCAGACAAACCCAAAGCTTCTAGCTGCGTGACTTTTAAAATAGTTGATCACAATCACTCGGTTTCACACAAAAATAAAACATCAAACCTTTACCAAATGTGATAATACCTTAACGGATTTGTTACCTAGCATGGTATGACATGTTCTTTCGATTGTAGAAAGTTGAAAGCCTGCTATTACATTCCTGTAGTAATACAGCAACAGACTGCAAAGTGTCAGCGTTTTCTTTATTCTGAAGAATGGTGTGTGCCTGTCTGGAACTTCCTGTTCCCCCACTACCACAGTGCAGCCACAGGTAGAACAATGAGACAGATATTTCACCAGATGTATAAATGTGAAACATCCGCTTAGCGTTTCCACTCACTACCAAATATGGTTGTACAATGTGTTTCTCCTCACACCTGGCCTAAGCCATTGATGGATTAGAGACAAGGTCGTTTTTATTGATCTCAGATTCTCAGTTTGTCAGTGTCAAAGTAGCCTGTCATTTGTGAGGTATTAAAAAAGATTTTCAGAAAGTCTCCAGTCATCTAAAATGATGTAGAATTTAATAGAATCCGTTTACAAAAGGCCACATTTTTCCAGGACTCCAGGCTACAATAAATGTACTCCATGTTTGCAACTTCTGCAAGCGGCTCCACACCACTGCTCTATGCCAGTACGCTAAAGCCATGATAATGCATGCAATATTTATTATAAAGGTATTTTATTTAATGTGTTCTGGTACCTCAGAGACCCCCAGGTCACCCCCCCTCTGGGGCTCACTTCTGGTTCCAGCACCTCCCAATTTACAAATTAAGCACTGGAGAAGTGGGTAACTGCCGCTGCCTCCTCCGGGACACATCTCCTTTACATAGAATTCGTGAGGATGTTGATTTTGGAATGTGGAATGTTGTCCCGCTCATCTTCAAAGGCTGTGTGAAATTCCAGAATATTGGTGGGAACTGGAACAAGCTGTCGTATACGTCAATCCCAAATATGCTCAAAGGTTGACATGTCTGAGTATGCAGGTCATGGAAGAATTTTCAATTGTGTACAGATCCTTGCGATATGGGGCTGTGCATTGTCATGCTGAAACATGAGGTGATGGCGGCGGATGAATGGCAGAACAACGGCGCTCAGGATCTTGTCATGGTTTCTCTGTGCATTCAAATTGCCATCGTTAAATGCAATTGTGTTGGTATTCTGTAGCTTATGCCTGCCCATACCATAACCCTGATACCACCATGGGGCACTCTGTTCACAACATTGACATCAGCAAACCACACAACCAACGCCATACACGGTGCTCTGCAGATGAGACTGGTTGGGCATACTGCCAAAATCTCTAAAACAACGTTGGAGGCGGTTTATGGTAGAGAAATTAATATTAAATTGTCTGGCAACAGCTCTGGTGGAAATTCCTGCAGTCAGCTTGCCAATTGCATGCCCCCTCAAAACTTGAGACATCTGGGGCATTGTGTTGTATGACAAAACAGCACATTTTAGAGTGGCATTTTTGTATTTATAAGGGATCCCCATTAGCTGCTGTCAAGGCAGCACCTACTCAGCTACTCTTGTCCTGCACCTGTGTAATGATGATCACGCTATTTAATCCGTTTATTGATATGCCACACCTGGCAGGTGGATGGATTATCCTGGCAAAGGAGAAAAGCTCACTAAAAGGGATGTAAACAAATTTATCTACAAAATTTGAGAGAAATAAGTTTTCAATTTATGCTGTACAGTTATGCACCACACACAGGAATCCTCTCAAGATCCCTCACCCTGTACCCATCTTCCTCTACCACTCTCTTCACTGCTTCACCATAATACACTTTCTGTACTACTGTAACCCTGGCAACCTCAATCTGCCTTTCTCTCACCTGCCACCTCAGATCTCCAGCCCCCCCCCACAACTAACACACAGAACTTTCTCCACGATACCACACATTCCTTCATCTCATGCCCCCCTGCACACTTCTCACATCTAGGCTAGAGGTCGATTGATTAATCGGAAATGCCGATTAATTAGGGCCGATTTCAAGTTTTCATAACAATCGGAAATCTGTATTTTTGGACACCGATTTGGCCGAATAAAAAAAAATAAAAAAACACCTTTATTTAATCTTTATTTAACTAGGCAAGTCAGTTAAGAACACATTCTTATTTTCAGTGATGGCCTAGGAACGGTGGGTTCACTTCCTCGTTCAGGGGCCGAACGACAGATTTTTACATTGTCAGCTCGGGGGATTCAATCTTGCAACCTTACAGTTAACTAGTCCAACGCTCTAACCACCTGATTACATTGCACTCCATGAGGAGCCTGCCTGTTACGCGAATGCAGTAGAAACCAAGTTAAGTTGCTAGCTAGCATTAAACTTATCTTATAAAAAACAATCAATCAATCATAACCACCAGTTAACTACACATGGTTGATGATATTACTAGTTTATCTAGCGTGTCCTGCGTTGCATATAATCGATGCGGTGCGTATCGTTGCTCCGTTGTGTACCTAACCATAAACATCAATGCCTTTCTTAAAATCAATACACAGAAGTATATATTTTTAAACCTGCATATTTAGCTAAAAGAAGTCCAGGTTAGCAGGCAATATTAACCAGGTGAAATTGTGTCACTTCTCTTGCGTTCATTGCACGCAGAGTCAGTGTATATGCAACAGTTTGGGCCGCCTAATTTGCCATATTTGTACGTAATTATGACATAACATTGAAGGTTGTGCAATGTAACAGGAATATTTAGACTTATGGATGCCACCCATTAGATAAAATACGGAACGGTTCCGTATTTCACTGAAAGAATAAACGTCTTGTTTTCGAAATTATAGTTTCCGGATTCGACCATATTAATGACCTAAGACTCGTATTTCTGTGCGTTATTATGTTATAACTACGTCTATGATTTGATAGAGCAGTCTGACTGAGCGGTGGTAGGCAGCAGCAGGCTAGTAAGCATTCATTCAAACAGCACTTTCCTGCGTTTTGCAAGAAGCTCTTCGCTGTGCTTCAAGCCAATCAACTCCCGAGATTAGGCTGGTGTAACCGATGTGAAATGGTTATTCCCCTTGCTATGCATGGGTAACGCTGCTTCGAGGGTGGCTGTTGTCGTTGTGTTCCTGGTTCGAGCCCAGGTAGGAGCGAGGAGAGGGATGGAAGCTATACTGTTACACTGGCAATAATAAAGAACATCCAATAGTCAAAGGTTAATGAAATACAAATGGTAGAGAGAGAAATAGTCCTATAATTCCTATAATAACTACAACCTAAAACTTCTTACATGGGAATATTGAAGACTCATGTTAAAAGGAACCACCAGTTTTCATATGTTCTCATGTTCTGAGCAAGGAACTTAAACGTTAGCTTTTTTACATGGCACATATTGCACTTTTACTTTCTTCTCCAACACGTTGCTTTTGCATTATTTAAACCAAATTGAACATGTTTCATTATTTATTTGAGGCTAAATTGATTTTATTGATGTATTATATTAAGTTAAAATAAGTGTTCATTCAGTATTGTTGTAATTGTCATTATTACAAATAAAAAATAAAATAGGCCGACTAATCGGTATCGGCTTTTTTTGGCCCTCCAATAATCGGTATTGGTGTTGAAAAATCATAATCGGTCGACCTCTAATCTAGGCATCTCACTCCTACAACAGGCCCATTAACCCGCAGACACTGTAGTATTTACGGAAACAAAAGCGCTCACGGGATAACTGACACTTCCTACCATGACCTTATCTGGCAGAGACTCTGCATCAAAACTCCACATGACAATGTTTTCTCTCACCTAAAGACGGGCATCACAGACACCTGGAATCTTCCATTTCAACTGCTCCTCCTTAACACTTAAACCTAATCCCATTATCACTCCTTTCAATGCCGCCCTGTTCCGGAGAGAAATTCCAGTCACAATTCTTGTCCCCAATCGTGAAATCCGGAGCGCCCACTCCCTCTGGATATATGAGAAATCATTATGAGTCCACTCCAAGTTACCTTCACCAACTCAACTTCCTTCTACCCTCAGCTCCTTCTCGGGGGTCATCACTGCACTGGCCATCGCAGTTAATTCATCCTCTTGTCACGTTCACTTCCCTCCTGTTGCTCATCTAAAGGCTCTGTGTGATCCTCCATTCCATATTCACTCAAAACATATTCCACTTCTCTCCTTATTTTCTGGTTCACCATCTTCTCCATCAGATCTTCCAGAAGGCTTGTACAATCCCCCACTGCAATCCCCCACTGCAATCCCCCACTGCAATCCCCCACTGCAATCCTCCACTGCAATCCTCCACTGCAATCCTCCACTGCAATCCTCCACTGCAATCCTCCACTGCAATCCTCCACTGCAATCCTCCACTCCACTTTTTTTTCTTGTCCTCCATTTTACCACATGTCTCTGCTCATCCACACCACACTAGCTTCGGGTAGCTGCATACCAATGGAGTACCACAGTATGAATCATAATGCCCATAAAACCTAGCAGTCAAACAGGGAAATGGTTCCAATCATTTTCCCACCATTCATTTTTCCCCATAGAGGATTTTAGAAACACTTAAAATAAGGGCTGTGTTTCATGTAGGCATACCCTGGTTGACGTTTTGATAAGTATGTAAATGTCTCTAGGACAGGATGACTTTTATCAATATATTCACCTGTACTTACCAACCACAAAAATGGCCGAGAGTAATGCCAGAGAGAAGGCAGGAGACACTTTGTTTTGTTTAGCATCGCTTAGGTAAGACTGCTCCCTTTAATGCAGGGGTGTCAAACTCATTTTCACCGAGGGCCACATCAGCATAATGGCTGTCCTCAAAGGGCCAGATGTAACTTATAAATGTAATCGAATGTAATGTAAAATAAATGTAACTCCTCCTTAATGTTAAATAACTCATTATTTATTATAACTTATTCAAGTGACAATTACAGTTGCATAGAAAATATATGTTTGCTTGTAGCTCTAACATAAATCCTTTTAAATTTTGTCAGCTTATGAAAACCCACATAACTCCATTAATGAAGGATCAAACTGTCCAAGTGAATAAAGAAAAATAACATAAAACTTAGCTGCAAAGAACATGTATGACACATGTAGCATTTTACAAAAAAAGGCTGCACACAGCCGTGCACCCAACTGATGGTTTGATGACAATTTGTCTGCATACACACATAAACCTGCAAACATTAAATAATTACTACAGCAGCTACACATAAATAATATGTAATCAACTAAAAATACCAAAATAAAGGTTGACTCAGTTCACAACTATATTGGTCAAGTTTTTCGGTTAGTCTTTGATGAGGAGATGCTGCCTGTCCTTGAACACACCAAGTGGATTCTCTCTCTACTATCGATTGATCATGTTCTGAAAATGATAAACACAAAACAAAATGCAAGCACAATCATTAAATTGCACACAGTTTAACTGTTCTTCTTCTTGGTTGAATTACATTTTATTATATTTTAATTAAGTTTAAAAAAAAATGCTTGCCTGTGTGTTTTCTGACCAGATGTCTGACACCGTTTTCCCGTTACCAGTGTGTCAATGTCTGGTTTTAGGTCCTGTGCTGAGGCAATGCGTAGAACAGCATGGAGGTTGTCATCCGTGAGGCGTGATCTGTGCTTGTTTTTGTTCAGATTCATTATGGAAAAAAACTGTTCGCACAGATAGGTGCTCCCAAACATGGACAGAACACGGGCAGCATGAAGTCGAAGCTGTGGCATCAAACCAGGAGGCAGCAGACGGTAAAAGTCCTGGATTGTAGCATCCTGAAACTTTGCTCTCAGGCCACTGTCGCTTTGAAGCTCAATTAGCTCCATCTGAAGGTGTTGGGGTGCAGTGCAGACATCGGTGGTGAAAGGATTGGCAAAGATGTCAAAGCCAGACTGTTGTGCTCTGAAGTCAGAGAAGCGCCGATCAAACTCAGTCTTTAACCAGCTCAGTTTGGTAGCCAACTGAGCACATGAAAAAGTCTCGGGAAATGAGGCTGACATGCTCTGACAAACAGGAAAGTGAACAAGATTGTCCTGTTTCACTTGCCACATCCATAAGTCCAATTTACGCTGGAAAGCCGTGATCGTGTCGGACATCTGCGTGATGACTTGTTTGCGTCCCTGCAGCTTCTGATTCAGCTGGGCGAGATGGTCGGTTATGTCACACAACACAGCAAAGTCACACATCCACTTTGGATCTGATAGTTCAGACATGAGTTTTCCTTTACTCTGCATAAAAAGAGCAATGTCTTTCCTGAGCTCGAAAAATCGCTTGAGGACTTTGCTCCTACTCAGCCACCGCACTTCTGTATGGTACAGCACATCCCCGTGTTCCGAGCCCATCTCCAGCAAAAACTGCTGGAACTGACGGTGATTCAGGCCACGCGCCCGAATGAAGTTCACTGTTTTCATGACTGTGGTCACAATGTCCTCCATCCCCAGCACCTTCCCACACAAAGCTTCTTGATGGATAATGCAATGATACGTTATCAAAGGCGTGTGACAGTTCATTTTTTGCATTTTCCCCTTCATTAGTCCAACCAAGCCCACTTTTCCTCCACACATTGCCGGTGCACCGTCTGTAGTTAATCCTACCAAGTTTTCCCACTGCAATGCATTTTTACTTACGGACTTCTCTACCGCATCAAAAATGTTCTGTCCCGTCGTGGTCCCATGCATTGCAGCCACATCCAACAGCTCCTCAGTGATAGAGAGGTCCGACTTTACGCCTCTAATAAAAATTGATAACTGCGCTGTGTCCGTGTTATCTGTGCTTTCATCAACAGCTAATGAAAAAGCTGTGTAGCTGCGTGTCTCCTCGGCCAGCTGTGTTGTAAGATTTTCTGCTAGTTCCTTCACTCGGTCGACGATGGTGTTTCTTGATAAACTGACATTTTTAAAAGTCTGTAACTGGTCGGGACACACCTGCTCACAGACCTTCAGCATGCACTGCTTCAAAAACGCTCCCTCTGAAAAAGACTTGGAAGCGTGGGCGATTTCTTCAGCCACAATGAAGCTAGCTTTCACCGCGGCCTCGTTTTTGGCTGTGGATTTCATGAACAAACTCTGCTGCGACCGCAGTTTGCCTTTTAATTCTTGGGCAATTTGTTGCTTTTCTTGAAGGCTAGCTTTAGCGTACTTAGCTCCGTGTTTGGTGTCAAAATGTCGACGCAGATTGTACTCTTTGACAACCGACACCGCCTCGTAACACAAAAGACATACCGGTCTTTCTCCTTGAAGCGCAAACAAGTATTCGCCTTCCCATCTTTCTTGAAACAGTCTTCCGTCTGCATCAACTTTTCTCTTTCTGGACATTTTGGGATCATTATTTATATCTCAATTCCACTCGTTGGCATGGACACTGCCGTGGCTAGCGTAGTCGAAAGGCATTGTGGGAATGTAGTTTTTGGTCAAAGCACGCTCTTAATTTATTTTTTGGTATTTATTTTTAGACACTCAAAACTTTTAAGCTCTCGCGGGCCACATAAAATGACCTGGCGGGCCACATCTGGCCCGCGGGCCTTGAGTTTGACACATGTGCTTTAATGGATCAGTCGTCCACCAGGCTACACTACGATTAGGGAGAGGTGGGAGAGGAAGAGTTGGGTGTCTCGGTTAGGGAGAACAGTAGAATGTGGTTCAGTGTTTTACTGTTAGGATAGATTTGTTTGTTTGTTCCAACAGATCTTTACATATTTTTCTCACTACAAAATATTCCTGCGTTCCTTCTGGTTACTAAACATATTTTAGATATGTTTTAATTACACTCTTGATCCTCCTCTAGATCGCTCCTCTGGTTAGACACTTCCCACTCGCAGAATAGAAAGAAATTACAGCATTTCATTAAGGACTTAAATCTATGTGAACCTTGGAGGACTCAGAACCCAAGTAAAAGGCAGTATTCATGTTACTCGTCAACATTTAAATCATATTCTCCTATAGACTACTTCTTAGTTTCTTGCTCATTGCTTCCCAATGTAGCAGGGCGTGGCTATGATAGTATTGTTCTGAGTGACCGTTCCCCTGAGTCATTATTTTATAGGCATACAAAACTAGTATGGTGTTTGCGTCCCAGATGGTTACAGGACCCAGACTTCTTACATTACGTTGGAGTGCATAAAGATGTTTATTTTACATTGAACACTGACCAAACGACAGCGAGTACCAGATGGAAGGCTTTCAAAGCAAATATTATGGGGCAAATTATACATTTTACAACTCTGAATCTCCTCAGAACTAATCAGTTCTTGATGTTCCCTCTATTTCAGAAGACACTAAATTGGATGGTGCTGAAATATCTGATGCTATTTTCAATATGAAGGGAGGTAGAGAGGCAAGTCCATATGGGCTCCCAATAGATATTTAGAAGATATTTAAGGACAAACTTCTTGGTCCACTTCTGGATATGTACAGTGTATGATATCCTCTAGAGCACATATGTCAGAGTCAAGGCCCGCGGGCCACATCCGGCCCGCGAGAAGGTTTTTTACGGCCCCTGGGATGATCTTGATTTATTATTAGAACCGGCCCGCAGACCGCAGCAAGCCGGCAGCCCGCAGATCTTTTACACGCACCAATACTACATTTCCCACAATGCAACGGTGACGCACCGAGCAGTAGGCTGCTTCATTTCAATATTTATTGGCACAGCAGTCGTCAGCATCACAGTAAAATTAACTTTCAGATACCCATCAAAAATGGCAAAACGGAAGGTGGACACTGAGAACCGGGGGTTTCAAACAAGGTGGGAGTCGGAGTATATGTTCACGGAGGTAGCTGGAAAACCTGTGTGTCTTCTGTGTGGAGAAAGTGTGGCGGTACTGAAAGAGTATAATCTGAGACGACATTATGAAACGAAACGAAACACGCGGACAAAAACAAGAATATGGACATGGAACAAAGGCTACAAAAGGCAGAGGAATTAAAATGAGGCCTCAAATCGACAGGCTCTGTTCAAAAAAGCCAAATCACAAGGCCAGGCTGCTGTCAAGGCCAGTTTTATTTTGGCAGAAGAGATCGCTAAATCAGCCCGGCCATTTACGGAGGGGGATTTCATCAAAAACTGCATGATTAAAGTTTGTGACGAAGTTTGCCCAGAAAAAAGGCAACTCTTTTTAAATGTGAGTCTGAGCAGAAACACCATTGCCGAGAGAGTAGACCAGTTGTCCATCAATCTAAAAGAGCAGCTTGTGAAAAAGGGAAAAGATTTCATTGCATATTCCTTGGCTGTGGATGAGAGCACCGACATTTCTGACATTGCCCAGTTGTCAATTTTCATCCGCGGAGTGGACTCCAGCCTAAGCGTGACAGAGGAGTTTTTGGCTTTACGTCCTATGCATGGCACAACTACGGGGCATGATTTGTATGAAGAGGTGTCAAGATGTGTAAATGAGATGGAGCTGCCTTGGGAAAAACTCGTGGGTTTGACAACCGACAGAGCACCTGCGATGTGTGGACACAGGAGCGGACTGGTGGCGAAGATACGGGAAAAGATGCAAGAGGAAAACGCGACAGGTGAGCTGACAGCTTATCATTGTATCATACACCAGGAAGCGTTGTGCGGTAAAGCCTTGAAAATGGAGCATGTAATGAGCATCATCACGCGCACAGTTAACTTTATCAGAGCCAAAGGTTTGAATCACCGCCAGTTCAAGGCATTTCTGACGGAGTTAGAAACGGAGCATGGTGATTTGCCTTATCACACAGAGGTGCGATGGCTAAGCCAGGGAAAGGTGCTTCAAAGATGTTTCGAGCTTCGTGAGGAGATTTGTCTGTTCTTGGACAGCAAAGGGAAAGACACAACACAACTCCGAGACGAAATGTTTCTGTGTGAAATGGCTTTTCTGTGTGACATTACGAGTCATCTGAATGCAATGAACTTGCAGCTGCAGGGTCGGGATCATGTCATCTCTGATATGTACAGTACAGTGAAGGCATTTAAAACCAAACTGACTCTGTGGGAGACGCAGATGCGGAAAGAAAATTTGAGCCACTTTCCCAGCTGCCAGACCATGAAAGAGAAGCTCTCTACCAGTGCGTTCCCGAGCGCACAGTTGGCTGATAAAATAGGTATGCTTGCCGCTAACTTTCGACGCCGATTTGCTGACTTTGAAGCACAAAAAAGCAGGTTGGAACTGCTCGGTAACCCATTTGCTGTTGACGTGGAAAGCTCACCACCAAACCTCCAAATGGAGTTGATTGACCTCCAATGCAATGATGCACTGAGGGCAAAATATGCGGCAGTGGGTGCTGCGGAGTTCGCCCGTTTCCTCCCCGACACAATGCCCCAGCTGCGCATCCAGGCTGCTCAAACGTTGTCTATGTTTGGCAGCACATACCTGTGTGAACAACTGTTTTCTTTGATGAACCTGAACAAAACATCACACAGAAGTCGACTTACTGCTGAACACCTCCACTCAATTCTGAGGATTTCCTCAGCTCAGAGCCTTACCCCGAACATTGATGAACTTGTGGAAAAGATGGGACACCACCAAGTATCACCCTCAACCTCAAACAAGTGAACATTACTGTGCAATCACATATTTAGAGTTTTTACTCAGTTCAAGTTTAAAAGTTAAAGTTTAATATTTGTTTTCACTGCATGTTACTTCTCCTTAAACAAAGTGTTGTTTTTGATTAATAGATTTTTGCACTTTATTTTATTGTATTTCAATCCAATTATATTTTAAAAATATTTCAGTTGAGTGGATGATAGAAAATTGCTATTATTGTTTTTTTCTTTGAAGTAAATTTAGCCCACTTTTGCTAAAATAGAAAATATAGGCTACTGATGGTGCCTTGAATACCGGTTTCTTTCATTTAATGTTCATGTTATGGGGATTTTTATATAAAGGAAATTTGTCTTTTGTGTCTGTTGAAAATTAAAGATTACTGACAGAGCCATAAGAAAATATTGCTTTATTTATCTGATCATATTGGAATATATTTGTTAGGTTTTCAGTAGGTTCAATTAGGTTCACTAGACTATATGCGTCATTTAAAAATTTTTCAATGAACATTCGAACAGTCCGGCCCTCGGCTTGTAGCTAAATTTTTTATTTGGCCCTCCGTCCATTTGACTTTGACACCCCTGCTCT